>NW_027010103.1:0-7500 GCF_036934945.1 Oncorhynchus masou masou
CCATTATATACATCACAGTCTATCTACCTCAGCTGACACCAGCCTTCTAGGACCGTATTATACATCATTATATACATCACAGTCTACCTACCTCAGCTGACACCAGCCTCTAGGACCGTACCATTATATACATCACAGTCTACCTACCTCAGCTGACACCAGCCTTCTAGGACCGTACCATTATATACATCACAGTCTACCTACCTCAGCTGACACCAGCCTTTCTAGGACCCGTACCATTATATACATCACAGTCTACCTACCTCAGCTGACACCAGCCTTCTAGGACCGTACCATTATATACATCACAGTCTACCTACCTCAGCTGACACCAGCCTTCTAGGACCGTACCATTATATACATCACAGTCTACCTACCTCAGCTGACACCAGCCTTCTAGACCGTACCATTATATACATCACAGTCTATCTACCTCAGCTGACACCAGCCTTCTAGGCCCGTGCGTTTGCATGCGTTTGCGTGTGCTTAAGTGTTTGCGTGTGCGTGCATGTTTGTGTGTGCGTGTGTGTGCGTGCGTGTTTGTGTGTGCGTGCTTGTTTGCGTGTGCGTGTTTGTTTGCGTGTGCGTGTTTGTTTGCGTGTGCGTGTTTGTTTGCGTTTGCGTGTTTGTTTGCGTGTGCGTGTTTGTTTGCGTGTGCGTGCGTGTTTGTTTGCGTGTGCGTGCGTGTTTGTTTGCGTTTTTGTTTGCACTACCCAGGGCCCTAGTCAAAAGTAGCACTGTGCCCAGGGCCCTAGTCAGAAGTAGTGCACTACCCAGGGCCCTAGTCAAAAGTAGTGCACTACCCAGGGCCCTAGTCAAATGTAGTGCACTACCCAGGGCCCTAGTGAGAAGTAGTGCACTACCCAGGGCCCTAGTCAGAAGTAGTGCACTACCCAGGGCCCTAGTCAAAAGTAGTGCACTACCCAGGGCCCTAGTCAGAAGTAGTGCACTACCCAGGGCCCTAGTCAAAAGTAGTGCACTACCCAGGGCCCTAGTCAAAAGTAGTGCACTACCCAGGGCCCTAGTCAAAAGTAGTGCACTACCCAGGGCCCTAGTCAAAAGTAGTGCACTACCCAGGGTGTAGCGTACCATGTGGGACTTAGGCACCACCCTCCCATTCATTCATTCATTCATTCATTCAGACGTCAGAATAGAAAGCATTGTCAGAAGACAACAGTTAGTTTAATAATGTATGTCTCTGACCACAGTTAGATTAATAATGTATATCTGTGACCACAGTTAGTTTAATAATGTATATCTGTGACCACAGTTAGTTTAATAATGTATATCTGTGACCACAGTTAGATTAATAATGTATGTCTCTGACCACAGTTAGATTAATAATGTATATCTGTGACCACAGTTAGTTTAATAATGTATATCTGTGACCACAGTTAGTTTAATAATGTATGTCTCTGACCACAGTTAGATTAATAATGTATATCTGTGACCACAGTTAGATTAATAATGTATATCTGTGACCACAGTTAGTTTAATAATGTATATCTGTGACCACAGTTAGTTTAATAATGTATATCTGTGACCACAGTTAGATTAATAATGTATATCTGTGACCACAGTTAGTTTAATAATGTATATCTGTGACCACAGTTAGTTTAATAATGTATATCTGTGACCACAGTTAGATTAATAATGTATATCTGTGACCACAGTTAGTTTAATAATGTATATCTGTGACCACAGTTAGTTTAATAATGTATATCTGTGACCACAGTTAGATTAATAATGTATATCTGTGACCACAGTTAGTTTAATAATGTATATCTGTGACCACAGTTAGATTAATAATGTATATCTGTGTATAACAGTTAGTTTAATAATGTATATCTGTGACCACAGTTAGTTTAATAATGTATATCTGTGTATAACAGTTAGTTTAATAATGTATGTCTCTGACCACAGTTAGATGAATAATGTATATCTGTGGCCACAGTTAGTTTAATAATGTATATCTGTGACCACAGTTAGTTTAATAATGTATATCTGTGGCCACAGTTAGTTTAATAATGTATATCTGTGTATAACAGTTAGTTTAATAATGTATGTCTCTGACCACAGTTAGATGAATAATGTATATCTGTGGCCACAGTTAGTTTAATAATGTATATCTGTGTATAACAGTTAGTTTAATAATGTATGTCTCTGACCACAGTTAGATGAATAATGTATATCTGTGACCACAGTTAGTTTAATAATGTATATCTGTGTATAACAGTTAGTTTAATAATGTATGTCTCTGACCACAGTTAGATGAATAATGTATATCTGTGGCCACAGTTAGTTTAATAATGTATATCTGTGACCACAGTTAGTTTAATAATGTATATCTGTGGCCACAGTTAGTTTAATAATGTATATCTGTGACCACAGTTAGTTTAATAATGTATATCTGTGGCCACAGTTAGTTTAATAATGTATATCTGTGACCACAGTTAGTTTAATAATGTATATCTGTGGCCACAGTTAGTTTAATAATGTATATCTGTGTATAACAGTGTTTAGTTTATCTGTAGAGAGTGGTATAATAATATTTTATAAACCTCTCCCACACTTCACTGTAGGGCACTGGGAACTCATCATCAGAATGTGTCCCAAGTGGAATCATATTCCCCCTATATAGTGCACTGCTTTAGACCAGGGCCCTATTCCCTATATAGTGCACTACTTTAGACCAGAGCCCTATTCCCTATGTAGTGCACTACTTTAGACCAGAGCCCTATTCCCTATGTAGTGCACTACTTTAGACCAGAGCCCTATTCCCTATATAGTGCACTACTTTAGACCAGAGCCCTATTCCCTATGTAGTGCACTACTTTAGACCAGAGCCCTATTCCCTATATAGTGCACTACTTTAGACCAGAGCCCTATTCCCTGTATAGTGCACTATTTTAGACCAGAGCCCTATTCCCTGTATAGTGCACTACTTTAGACCAGAGCCCTATTCCCTATGTAGTGCACTACTTTAGACCAGAGCCCTATTCCCTATGTAGTGCACTACTTTAGACCAGAGCCCTATTCCCTATGTAGTGCACTACTTTATACCAGAGCCCTATTCCCTATATAGTGCACTACTTTAGACCAGAGCCCTATTCCCTATGTAGTGCACTACTTTAGACCAGAGCCCTATTCCCTATATAGTGCACTACTTTAGACCAGAGCCCTATTCCCTGTATAGTGCACTATTTTAGACCAGAGCCCTATTCCCTGTATAGTGCACTACTTTAGACCAGAGCCCTATTCCCTGTATAGTGCACTACTTTAGACCAGAGCCCTATTCCCTGTATAGTGCACTACTTTAGACCAGAGCCCTATTCCCTGTATAGTGCACTACTTTAGACCAGAGCCCTATTACCTATGTAGTGCACTACTTTAGACCAGAGCCCTATTCCCTGTATAGTGCACTACTTTAGACCAGAGCCCTATTCCCTATGTAGTGCCCTACTTTAGACCAGAGCCCTATTCCCTCTATAGTGCCCTACTTTAGACCAGAGCCCTATTCCCTCTATAGTGCACTACTTTAGACCAGGGCCCTATTCCCTATATTGTGCCCTACTTTAGACCAGAGCCCTATTCCCTCTATAGTGCCCTTATTTAGACCAGAGCCCTATAGGGCACTAGGGTGCCATTTGGGATGCAGACATCCAGCCCAGGACAGACCTTAGTCAGAGGTGTGGTCCAGTTTAGCTAAACAAGGACCCATTGAGTCACTCACTGAGGGAGTACTGTACACACACCCACATGTATGCACACACACACACGCTCACACACGCTCACACACACACACACACACACGCACGCACACACACGCACACACACGCTCACATACACACACACACACACACACACACACACACACACACACACACACACGCACACACATATACTCCCAGGCAGAGGTTCGCCACAATAAGCCCTGGCATTAGTGTTGACCGGAGCGTGACCTGTGAAATCCATCATCAGTACGACCCTTAACCCCTGTCCCCTGAGAGGAGGACCCAGTGACGTGCCGGAGACTAACAACAAACAAACAAAACAACAACTTTTAAATCTTGTCCGTGTTTTCATTTTGCCGTCATCTGCTTATTTATGTATGACTGAACACACAACCACAGTCATAATGAAGTTGGAGAATCACTTATTTATGTATGACTGAACACACAACCACAGTCATACTGAAGTTGGATAATCACTTATTTATGTAGGACTGAACACACAACCACAGTCATCCTGTAGTTGGAGAATCACTTATTTATGTAGGACTGAACACACAACCACAGTCATCCTGAAGTTGGAGAATCACTTATTTATGTCGGACTGAACACACACCACAGTCATCCTGAAGTTGTAGAATCACTTATTTATGTAGGACTGAACACACAACCACAGTCATACTGAAGTTGTAGCTTATTTAACATTTTATATACTATAATAAGTTCATATATTCTCTTAGCTTTTACAAAGTAGTCTGTCTGTCCTCACAATAACTTTCCAAGGCTGTTAGCTTTGTTACCAGCGTATGACATTATGCCCTTTCCATGACACAGACTGACCAGGTGAATCCAGGTGAAAGATATGGTCCCTTATTGATGTCACTTGTTAAATCCTCTTCAATCAGTGTAGATGAAGGGGAGGAGACCAGGTTAAAGATGAAGGGGAGGAGACCTGGTTAAAGAGGAAGGGGAGGAGACCTGGTTAAAGATGAAGGGGAGAGACCTGGTTAAAGATGAAGGGGAGGAGACCTGGTTAAAGATGAAGGGGAGGAGACCTGGTTAAAGATGAAGGGGAGGAGACCTGGTTAAAGATGAAGGGGAGGAGACCAGGTTAAAGAGGAAGGGGAGGAGACCTGGTTAAAGATGAAGGGGAGGAGACCTGGTTAAAGTTGAAGGGGAGGAGACCTGGTTAAAGATGAAGGGGAGGAGACCTGGTTAAAGATGAAGGGGAGGAGACCTGGTTAAAGTTGAAGGGGCGGAGACCAGGTTAAAGATGAAGGGGAGGAGACCAGGTTAAAGATGAAGGGGAGGAGACCTGGTTAAAGATGAAGGGGAGGAGACCTGGTTAAAGATGAAGGGGAGGAGACCTGGTTAAAGATGAAGGGGAGGAGACCAGGTTAAAGATGAAGGGGAGGAGACCTGGTTAAAGATGAAGGGGAGGAGACCAGGGTAAAGATGAAGGGGAGGAGACCTGGTTAAAGATGAAGGGGAGGAGACCAGGTTAAAGATGAAGGGGAGGAGACCTGGTTAAAGAGGAAGGGGAGGAGACCTGGTTAAAGATGAAGGGGAGGAGACCTGGTTAAAGAGGAAGGGGAGGAGACGGGTTAAAGAGGAAGGGGAGGAGACCTGGTTAAAGAGGAAGGGGAGGAGACGGGTTAAAGAGGAAGGGGAGGAGACCTGGTTAAAGAGGAAGGAGAGGAGACCTGGTTAAAGATGAAGGGGAGGAGATCTGGTTAAAGAGGAAGGGGAGGAGACCTGGTTAAAGAGGAAGGGGAGGAGACCAGGTTAAAGAGGAAGGGGAGGAGACCTGGTTAAAGATGAAGGGGAGGAGACCTGGTTAAAGAGGAAGGGGAGGAGACCAGGTTAAAGATGAAGGAGAGGAGACCTGGTTAAAGAAGGATTTTTAAGCCTTGAAACAATTGAGACACGGATTGTGTATGTGTTGCAATTCAGAGGGTGAATGGGCAAGACAAAAGATTTCAGTGCCTTTGAATGGGGGTAGGGTAGTAGGTGCCAGGCGCACCGGTTTGTGTCAAGAACTGCAACGCTGCTGGGTTTTTCCCGCTCCACAGTTTCCAGTGTGTATCAAGAATGGTCCCCCACCCAAATGACATCCAGCCAACTTGATACTGTGGGAAGCATTGGAGTCAACATGGGCCAGCACCCCTGTGGAACGCTTTCAACACCTTGTAGAGTCAACATGGGCCAGCATCTCTGTGGAATGCTTTCAACACCTTGTAGAGTCAACATGGGCCCAGTATCCCCGTGGGACGCTTTCAACACCTTGTAGAGTCAACATGGGCCCAGTATCCCCGTGGAACGCTTTCAACACCTTGTAGAGTCAACATGGGCCAGCTTCCCTGTGGAACGCTTTCAACACCTTGTAGAGTCAACATGGGCCAGCATCCCTGTGGAACGCTTTCAACACCTTGTAGAGTCAACATGGGCCAGCATCTCTGTGGAACGCTTTCAACACTTTGTAGAGTCAACATGGGCCAGCATCTCTGTGGAACGCTTTCAACACCTTGAAGAGTCCTTTGAGGCTGTTGTAGAGTCAATTGAGGCTGTTGTAGAGTCCATTGAGGCTGTTGTAGAGTCCATTGAGGCTGTTGTAGAGTCCATTGAGGCTGTTTTAGAGTCCATTGAGGCTGTTGTAGAGTCCATTGAGGCTGTTGTAGAGTTCATTGAGGCTGTTGTAGAGTCCATTGAGGCTGTTGTAGAGTCCATTGAGGCTGTTGTAGAGTCCATTGAGGCTGTTGTAGAGTCCATTGAGGCTGTTGTAGAGTCCATTGAGGCTGTTGTAGAGTTCATTGAGGCTGTTGTAGAGTCCATTGAGGCTGTTGTAGAGTCCATTGAGGCTGTTGTAGAGTCCATTGAGGCTGTTGTAGAGTCCATTGAGGCTGTTGTAGAGTCCATTGAGGCTGTTGTAGAGTTCATTGAGGCTGTTGTAGAGTTCATTGAGTCTGTTGTAGAGTCCATTGAGGCTGTTATAGAGTCCATTGAGGCTGTTGTAGAGTCCATTGAGGCTGTGGTAGAGTCCATTGAGGCTGTTATAGAGTCCATTGAGGCTGTTGTAGAGTCCATTGAGGCTGTTGTCGAGTTCATTGAGGCTGTTGTAGAGTCCATTGAGGCTGTTTTAGAGTTCATTGAGGCTGTTGTAGAGTCCATTGAGGCTGTTGTAGAGTCCATTGAGGCTGTTGTAGAGTCCATTGAGGCTGTTGTAGAGTCCATTGAGGCTGTTGTAGAGTCCATTTGAGGCTGTTGAGGAATCCATTGAGGCTGTTGTAGAGTCCACGCTACGACGGATTGAAGCTGGGCAAAATGAGGGGTGCAACTCAATATTAGGAAAGTGTTCTTAATGTTTTGTACACTCAGTTTGCAAGTATAAATCAAATCACTCAAATGCAATTGAATAACTTTTATTGTCCATGCTGCTACAGTAACTGTCATAGCCTTTGTGTACAAAAATGGTACCCTATTCCCTATATAGTGCACTTACTTTCAACAAGGGTCCATAGGGCTCTGGTCAAAAGTAGTGCACTATACAGGGAATAGGGTCCCAGTTGGGACATGGCCCTGAGTCCCCTTTTGAATGTAATGTTGAGATGTGAAACAATGTCTTTGTCTCTTTAAGAGGTGGGAGGAGAGTGTTGCCGCACAGTCTCCTCCTCCTCCTCCTCCTCCTCCCCTCTTTTTTTTTTTTAAACTAAAATTCCTCTCTCAAGAGTTTGGCATTTCCTCTGAGCTCAGAAAGAGAGAGAGAGAGAAA
>NW_027010103.1:12500-35411 GCF_036934945.1 Oncorhynchus masou masou
GGATTGTGTGAGTCCCAAACAAGAGAAAATGTTATCTTCCGTCTGGTTGCAGGTGGGCAGTTCATACGAGGAGCACAAGGTGGGCGCTCCAGACTACTACGACATCCTGGTACCTCTGAAAATACCCCCAGAACTGAGACTGGAGCCGCGAGTACACAGGGGGGAGAGGAGGAGGGAGGAGAAGAAGGACGAGAGAGGAGAGGAGATGGGGGAGGGCAAGAGGGATGTGAGGGGTGAGGAGAAAAAGAGAAGGGGGACAAGAGAGCTGAGGAAAATAACAAGAGGGTGGAGGTTCAAGAGAATAGGAGGAGGTCGGGGAAGGGGGAGGGCAAGGAGGATGAGAGGGGGGAGAGGGTAGAGGTTAAAGAGAATGGGAGGGAGAGGTCGGGGAAGGGGGAGGGCAAGGAGGATGTGAGGGGGGAGAGGGGGAGGTTAAAGAGAATAGGAGGAGGTCGGGGGAAGGGGGAGGGCAAGGAGGATGTGAGGGGGCAGAGGGGGAGGTTAAAGAGAATAGGAGAAAGCCAGGGAAGGGGAGGGCAAGGAGGATGTGAGGGAGCAGAGGGGGAGGTTAAAGAGAATGGGAGGAGGTCGGGGAAGGGGGAGGGCAAGGAGGATGTGAGGGGGGAGAGGGAGGAGGTTCAAGAGAATGGGAGGAGGTCGGGGAAGGGGAACATGATGAGGGTAAGAAGCAATAAAGTGAAGGAAGTCTTGAAGGACGACAGCAAGGTGAAGGAGCAGACAGAGGTCCAAGAAGAAGGGAAGGAAGTCTTGAAGGACGAGGTGAAGGAAGAGATGAAAGGGGAAAGCTCAGAGGACGGCGGGTGGAGCGGCGTGCCGCGGTGCAGTCTAGAGACTCCTCGCCGTGGGGACTGGCTACGAAAACACCGCAACTTTACTGACACCTTTTTACGAATGCATCCTTCTCGGGGGTCGCCCGAAAGGTCATCGAGCTCTTTGTCAGGGGTCACGGCAGTGTCAGGAGGAGGAGGAGGAGGAGGGGGCGGAGTCTATCGCCTGACCCCGGACTCCGTCCTCCGTTGGTTCTACCCGGCGGTCCAGCGTTGCCTAGCAACCGTGCGCTACCCTTTCGAGCAACGCTGTACGCTGAGTCTGGCACTCGCCGACGACCGCGTGCAGCTCCGCCTCACACCGCGTTCCGACTACGTCTGCTGTCACATCTCCATGGCAATACGGCTCCTCCCTGCCATCCCCCTCGGAGACGGGGTCTACCTGGTTCCCATGGAATCGACGGCCTCAGTGGCGATGTCAAATACAGGTGTGTTCTGGTGATCAGGGATAACTATATGATCTAGTTTACAAATTCAATAAACTGTATTACTCTTTCTTCATTACTCTCCTTTCTTTGATCATTAATTCATTATTCATTCATTATTTAATTCACTAAATCATTAATTCCCTGTCTCCTTTTTTCCTTCCCTACTTCCTTCCTTACTACTTTTCTACTTCCTTCTGTCCATCCATCCATCCATCCATCCATCCATCCATCCATTCTCTCCTTTCATTCTCATCCATTCATTCCAGACCAGCACCAGAACCAGCAGAGCGAGGAGAGGGACCTGTGGACTTTGTTCTTCCCCCGCCAGGAGCAGCGTCTGCTGGGCTGGCTCCGTGGCCGCTCACCACAGCACTCCTGCCACCTCAAGGTGCTCCAGCTGACCAAGGCCCTGCGTGACCTGGGGGGCCAGGCACTGGACAGCCACCGGGGGGCGCTCTGGAGGTCAGTCCTCTCCTCCTACACACTGAAGACGGCCTGGCTGCGTCTGCTACTCAGCTCTCCTGCAGAGGTAGGAAACACCATGCCTTTAATAGGTACTACAGGTTACACCATGCCTTTAATAGGTACTACAGGTTACACCCTACCTTTAATAGGTACTACAGGTTACACCCTACCTTTAATAGGTACTACAGGTTACACCATGCCTTTAATAGGTACTACAGGTTACACCCTACCTTTAATAGGTACTACAGGTTACACCCTACCTTTAATAGGTACTACAGGTTACACCATGCCTTTAATAGGTACTACAGGTTACACCATACCTTTAATAGATACTACAGGTTACACCATACCTTTAATAGATACTACAGGTTACACCATACCTTTAATAGGTACTACAGGTTACACCATGCCTTTAATAGGTACTACAGGTTACACCATGCCTTTAATAGGTACTACAGGTTACACCCTACCTTTAATAGGTACTACAGGTTACACCCTACCTTTAATAGGTACTACAGGTTACACCCTACCTTTAATAGGTACTACAGGTTACACCCTACCTTTAATAGATACTACAGGTTACACCATGCCTTTAATAGGTACTACAGGTTACACCCTACCTTTAATAGGTACTACAGGTTACACACTACCTTTAATAGGTACTACAGGTTACACCCTACCTTTAATAGGTACAAACAGGTTACACCATACCTTTAATAGGTACAACAGGTTACACCCTACCTTTAATAGGTACTACAGGTTACACCATGCCTTTAATAGGTACTACAGGTTACACCATACCTTTAATAGGTACTACAGGTTACACCCTACCTTTAATAGGTACTACAGGTTACACCCTACCTTTAATAGGTACTACAGGTTACACCCTACCTTTAATAGGTACTACAGGTTACACCATGCCTTTAATAGGTACTACAGGTTACACCATGCCTTTTAATAGGTACTACAGGTTACACCATGCCTTTAATAGGTACTACAGGTTACACCCTACCTTTAATAGGTACTACAGGTTACACCCTACCTTTAATAGGTACTACAGGTTACACCCTACCTTTAATAGGTACTACAGGTTACACCATGCCTTTAATAGGTACTACAGGTTACACCCTACCTTTAATAGATACTACAGGTTACACCATGCCTTTAATAGGTACTACAGGTTACACCATGCCTTTAATAGGTACTACAGGTTACACCCTACCTTTAATAGGTACTACAGGTTACACCCTACCTTTAATAGATACTACAGGTTACACCATGCCTTTAATAGGTACTACAGGTTACACCATGCCTTTAATAGGTACTACAGGTTACACCATGCCTTTAATAGGTACTACAGGTTACACCATGCCTTTAATAGGTACTACAGGTTACACCATGCCTTTAATAGGTACTACAGGTTACACCCTCCCTTTAATAGGTACTACAGGTTACACCCTACCTTTAATAGGTACTACAGGTTACACCATGCCTTTAATAGGTACTACAGGTTACACCCTACCTTTAATAGGTACTACAGGTTACACCCTACCTTTAATAGGTACTACAGGTTACACCCTACCTTTAATAGATACTACAGGTTACACCATGCCTTTAATAGGTACTACAGGTTACACCATGCCTTTAATAGGTACTACAGGTTACACCACACCTTTA
This sequence comes from Oncorhynchus masou masou, assembly GCF_036934945.1. Taxonomy (NCBI): domain Eukaryota; kingdom Metazoa; phylum Chordata; class Actinopteri; order Salmoniformes; family Salmonidae; genus Oncorhynchus; species Oncorhynchus masou. The sequence continues at coordinate 15,919 of NW_027010103.1, forward strand.
ATAGGTACTACAGGTTACACCATGCCTTTAATAGGTACTACAGGTTACACCATGCCTTTAATAGGTACTACAGGTTACACCCTCCCTTTAATAGGTACTACAGGTTACACCCTACCTTTAATAGATACTACAGGTTACACCATGCCTTTAATAGGTACTACAGGTTACACCATGCCTTTAATAGGTACTACAGGTTACACCACACCTTTAATAGGTACTACAGGTTACACCATGCCTTTAATAGGTACTACAGGTTACACCATGCCTTTAATAGGTACTACAGGTTACACCCTCCCTTTAATAGGTACTACAGGTTACACCCTACCTTTAATAGGTACTACAGGTTACACCATGCCTTTAATAGGTACTACAGGTTACACCCTACCTTTAATAGGTACTACAGGTTACACCCTACCTTTAATAGGTACTACAGGTTACACCCTACCTTTAATAGATACTACAGGTTACACCATGCCTTTAATAGGTACTACAGGTTACACCATGCCTTTAATAGGTACTACAGGTTACACCATGCCTTTAATAGGTACTACAGGTTACACCATGCCTTTAATAGGTACTACAGGTTCCACCCTACCTTTGATAGGTACTACAGGTTACACCATGCCTTTAATAGGTACTACAGGTTACACCATGCCTTTAATAGGTACTACAGGTTACACCATGCCTTTAATAGGAACTACAGGTTCCACCCTGCCTTTAATAGGTACTACAGGTTACACCATGCCTTTAATAGGTACTACAGGTTACACCCTACCTTTAATAGGTACTACAGGTTACACCCTACCTTTAATAGATACTACAGGTTACACCATGCCTTTAATAGGTACTACAGGTTACACCATGCCTTTAATAGGTACTACAGGTTACACCATGCCTTTAATAGGTACTACAGGTTCCACCCTACCTTTAATAGGTACTACAGGTTACACCATGCCTTTACTAGGTACTACAGGTTACACCATACCTTTAATAGGTACTACAGGTTACACCATGCCTTTAATAGGTACTACAGGTTACACCCTACCTTTAATAGATACTACAGGTTACACCATGCCTTTAATAGGTACTACAGGTTACACCCTACCTTTAATAGGTACTACAGGTTACACCATGCCTTTAATAGGTACTACAGGTTACACCATGCCTTTAATAGGTACTACAGGTTACACCATGCCTTTAATAGGTACTACAGCTTACACCATGCCTTTAATAGGTACTACAGGTTCCACCCTACCTTTAATAGGTACTACAGGTTACACCATGCCTTTAATAGGTACTACAGGTTACACCATGCCTTTAATAGGTACTACAGGTTACACCATGCCTTTAATAGGAACTACAGGTTCCACCCTGCCTTTAATAGGTACTACAGGTTACACCACACCTTTAATAGGTACTACAGGTTACACCCTACCTTTAATAGGTACTACAGGTTACACCCTCCCTTTAATAGGTACTACAGGTTACACCACACCTTTAATAGGTACTACAGGTTACACCATGCCTTTAATAGGTACTACAGGTTACACCATACCTTTAATAGGTACTACAGGTTACACACTACCTTTAATAGGTACTACAGGTTACACCCTACCTTTAATAGGTACTACAGGTTACACCCTACCTTTAATAGGTACTACAGGTTACACCATGCCTTTAATAGGTACTACAGGTAACACCATGCCTTTTAATAGGTACTACAGGTTACACCATGCCTTTAATAGGTACTACAGGTTACACCCTACCTTTAATAGGTACTACAGGTTACACCCTACCTTTAATAGGTACTACAGGTTACACCCTACCTTTAATAGGTACTACAGGTTACACCATGCCTTTAATAGGTACTACAGGTTACACCCTACCTTTAATAGATACTACAGGTTACACCATGCCTTTAATAGGTACTACAGGTTACACCATGCCTTTAATAGGTACTACAGGTTACACCCTACCTTTAATAGGTACTACAGGTTACACCCTACCTTTAATAGATACTACAGGTTACACCATGCCTTTAATAGGTACTACAGGTTACACCATGCCTTTAATAGGTACTACAGGTTACACCATGCCTTTAATAGGTACTACAGGTTACACCATGCCTTTAATAGGTACTACAGGTTACACCATGCCTTTAATAGGTACTACAGGTTACACCCTCCCTTTAATAGGTACTACAGGTTACACCCTACCTTTAATAGGTACTACAGGTTACACCATGCCTTTAATAGGTACTACAGGTTACACCCTACCTTTAATAGGTACTACAGGTTACACCCTACCTTTAATAGGTACTACAGGTTACACCCTACCTTTAATAGATACTACAGGTTACACCATGCCTTTAATAGGTACTACAGGTTACACCATGCCTTTAATAGGTACTACAGGTTACACCACACCTTTAATAGGTACTACAGGTTACACCATGCCTTTAATAGGTACTACAGGTTACACCATGCCTTTAATAGGTACTACAGGTTACACCATGCCTTTAATAGGTACTACAGGTTACACCATGCCTTTAATAGGTACTACAGGTTACACCCTCCCTTTAATAGGTACTACAGGTTACACCCTACCTTTAATAGGTACTACAGGTTACACCATGCCTTTAATAGGTACTACAGGTTACACCCTACCTTTAATAGGTACTACAGGTTACACCCTACCTTTAATAGGTACTACAGGTTACACCCTACCTTTAATAGATACTACAGGTTACACCATGCCTTTAATAGGTACTACAGGTTACACCATGCCTTTAATAGGTACTACAGGTTACACCATGCCTTTAATAGGTACTACAGGTTACACCATGCCTTTAATAGGTACTACAGGTTCCACCCTACCTTTGATAGGTACTACAGGTTACACCATGCCTTTAATAGGTACTACAGGTTACACCATGCCTTTAATAGGTACTACAGGTTACACCATGCCTTTAATAGGTACTACAGGTTACACCATGCCTTTAATAGGAACTACAGGTTCCACCCTGCCTTTAATAGGTACTACAGGTTACACCATGCCTTTAATAGGTACTACAGGTTACACCCTACCTTTAATAGGTACTACAGGTTACACCCTACCTTTAATAGGTACTACAGGTTACACCCTACCTTTAATAGGTACTACAGGTTACACCATGCCTTTAATAGGTACTACAGGTTACACCCTACCTTTAATAGATACTACAGGTTACACCATGCCTTTAATAGGTACTACAGGTTACACCATGCCTTTAATAGGTACTACAGGTTACACCCTACCTTTAATAGGTACTACAGGTTACACCCTACCTTTAATAGATACTACAGGTTACACCATGCCTTTAATAGGTACTACAGGTTACACCATGCCTTTAATAGGTGCTACAGGTTACACCATGCCTTTAATAGGTACTACAGGTTACACCATGCCTTTAATAGGTACTACAGGTTACACCATGCCTTTAATAGGTACTACAGGTTACACCCTCCCTTTAATAGGTACTACAGGTTACACCCTACCTTTAATAGGTACTACAGGTTACACCATGCCTTTAATAGGTACTACAGGTTACACCCTACCTTTAATAGGTACTACAGGTTACACCCTACCTTTAATAGGTACTACAGGTTACACCCTACCTTTAATAGATACTACAGGTTACACCATGCCTTTAATAGGTACTACAGGTTACACCATGCCTTTAATAGGTACTACAGGTTACACCACACCTTTAATAGGTACTACAGGTTACACCATGCCTTTAATAGGTACTACAGGTTACACCATGCCTTTAATAGGTACTACAGGTTACACCATGCCTTTAATAGGTACTACAGGTTACACCATGCCTTTAATAGGTACTACAGGTTACACCCTCCCTTTAATAGGTACTACAGGTTACACCCTACCTTTAATAGGTACTACAGGTTACACCATGCCTTTAATAGGTACTACAGGTTACACCCTACCTTTAATAGGTACTACAGGTTACACCATGCCTTTAATAGGTACTACAGGTTACACCCTACCTTTAATAGGTACTACAGGTTACACCCTACCTTTAATAGGTACTACAGGTTACACCCTACCTTTAATAGATACTACAGGTTACACCATGCCTTTAATAGGTACTACAGGTTACACCATGCCTTTAATAGGTACTACAGGTTACACCATGCCTTTAATAGGTACTACAGGTTACACCATGCCTTTAATAGGTACTACAGGTTCCACCCTACCTTTGATAGGTACTACAGGTTACACCATGCCTTTAATAGGTACTACAGGTTACACCATGCCTTTAATAGGTACTACAGGTTACACCATGCCTTTAATAGGTACTACAGGTTACACCATGCCTTTAATAGGAACTACAGGTTCCACCCTGCCTTTAATAGGTACTACAGGTTACACCATGCCTTTAATAGGTACTACAGGTTACACCCTACCTTTAATAGGTACTACAGGTTACACCCTACCTTTAATAGATACTACAGGTTACACCATGCCTTTAATAGGTACTACAGGTTACACCATGCCTTTAATAGGTACTACAGGTTACACCATGCCTTTAATAGGTACTACAGGTTCCACCCTACCTTTAATAGGTACTACAGGTTACACCATGCCTTTACTAGGTACTACAGGTTACACCATACCTTTAATAGGTACTACAGGTTACACCATGCCTTTAATAGGTACTACAGGTTACACCCTACCTTTAATAGATACTACAGGTTACACCATGCCTTTAATAGGTACTACAGGTTACACCCTACCTTTAATAGGTACTACAGGTTACACCATGCCTTTAATAGGTACTACAGGTTACACCATGCCTTTAATAGGTACTACAGGTTACACCATGCCTTTAATAGGTACTACAGCTTACACCATGCCTTTAATAGGTACTACAGGTTCCACCCTACCTTTAATAGGTACTACAGGTTACACCATGCCTTTAATAGGTACTACAGGTTACACCATGCCTTTAATAGGTACTACAGGTTACACCATGCCTTTAATAGGAACTACAGGTTCCACCCTGCCTTTAATAGGTACTACAGGTTACACCACACCTTTAATAGGTACTACAGGTTACACCCTACCTTTAATAGGTACTACAGGTTACACCCTCCTTTTAATAGGTACTACAGGTTACACCACACCTTTAATAGGTACTACAGGTTACACCATACCTTTAATAGGTACTACAGGTTACACCCTCCCTTTAATAGGTACTACAGGTTACACCACACCTTTAATAGGTACTACAGGTTACACCATACCTTTAATAGGTACTACAGGTTACACCCTCCCTTTAATAGGTACTACAGGTTACACCACACCTTTAATAGGTACTACAGGTTACACCCTACATTTAATAGGTACTACAGGTTACACCACACCTTTAATAGGTACTACAGGTTACACCATACCTTTAATAGGTACTACAGGTTACACCCTCCCTTTAATAGGTACTACAGGTTACACCACACCTTTAATAGGTACTACAGGTTACACCCTACATTTAATAGGTACTACAGGTTACACCACACCTTTAATAGGTACTACAGGTTACACCCTGCCTTTAATAGGTACTACAGGTTACACCCTACCTTTAATAGGTACTACAGGTTACACCCTACCTTTAATAGGTACTACAGGTTACACCCTACCTTTAATAGGTACTACAGGTTACACCATACCTTTAATAGGTACTACAGGTTACACCATGCCTTTAATAGATTATTGTATTTTCTTCTCTTACTGGTTTATTTACATGTTATTTTTGCTGAATATTTTTTAAATAGATGCTCCACTGTTAGAGAGTAGAGTTTGCTGGTAAGTATTTCAGTGTACTGTGTACACTACTCAGTAGTGTATTTTGTAACAAGATACATTAGAGAGCTGTAATTTGTATTTTTAATATACAAAATACTTCTCTGTACCATTTTTGTTTATATCACCATTTTATGTCCCCCTTTCATTCTGCACTGGTATCAGAAGTCTGATGGCACTGTGGTGTGATAAGAGTGTCTAAATTACCAAAATATAAATGTGAAAATGAACACTCGCAAAACATGCTGGGTATTATTCTAATGAGCTCTGCCACGAAACAAGGCCAATTATAATAACCAGTCTGTTTTTTATTTTTACATTTACATGTTGGTCGTTTAGCAGATACTCTTATCTAGAGGGACATTTTTTAAATTCATTTATTTAACCTTTTATTTAACTAGGCAAGTCGGTTAAGAACAAATTCTTATTTACAATGACGGCCTACCCCGGCCAAACCCTAACCTGGACGACACTGGGTCAATTGTGTGCCGCCCTATGGGACTCCCAATCACGGCCGGGAATGATACAGCCTGGAATGGAACCAGGGTCTGTAGTGAAGCCTTTAGCACTGAGACGGTAGGGCCTTCGTCCACTGCACCACTCGGGACCAGTCAGGGCATTAAACTAAGGAGCACTGAGACAGTAGGGCCTAAGTTCACTGCACCACTCGGGACCAGTCAGGGTATTAAACTAAGGAGCACTGAGACGGTAGGGCTTTAGTTCACTGCACCACTCGGGACCAGTCAGGGTATTAAACTAAGGAGCACTGAGACGGTAGGGCTTTAGTTCACTGCACCACTCGGGACCAGTCAGGGCATTAAACTAAGGAGCACTGAGACGGTAGGGCTTTAGTTCACTGCACCACTCGGGACCAGTCAGGGTATTAAACTAAGGAGCACTGAGACGGTAGGGCTTTAGTTCACTGCACCACTCGGGACCAGTCAGGGTATTAAACTAAGGAGCACTGAGACGGTAGGGCTTTAGTTCACTGCACCACTCGGCACCAGTCAGGGTATTAAACTAAGGAGCACTGAGACGGTAGGGCTTTAGTTCACTGCACCACTCGGGACCAGTCAGGGCATTAAACTAAGGGGCACTGAGACGGTAGGGCCTTAGTCCACTGCACCACTCGGGACCAGTCAGGGCATTAAACTAAGGAGCACTGAGACGCAGGGCCTTAGTCCACTGCACCACTCGGGACCAGTCAGGGTATTAAACTAAGGAGCACTGAGGGCCTTAGTCCACTGCACCACTCGGGACCAGTCAGGGTATTAAACTAAGGAGCACTGAGGGCCTTAGTCCACTGCACCACTCGGGACCAGTCAGGGCATTAAACTAAGGAGCACTGAGACGGTAGGGCCTTAGTCCACTGCACCACTCGGGACCAGTCAGGGCATTAAACTAAGGAGCACTGAGACGCAGGGCCTTAGTCCACTGCACCACTCGGGACCAGTCAGGGTATTAAACTAAGGAGCACTGAGGGCCTTAGTCCACTGCACCACTCGGGACCAGTCAGGGTATTAAACTAAGGAGCACTGAGGGCCTTAGTCCACTGCACCACTCGGGACCAGTCAGGGCATTAAACTAAGGAGCACTGAGACGGTAGGGCACTGAGCCTTAGTCCACTGCACCACTCGGGACCAGTCAGGGTATTAAAATAAGGAGCAGTGAGGGCCTTAGTTCACTGCATACTTTGCAAACATATTTTTGTAATTTATTTTGATACATTAGTCTTTAGGGTATTTTGCTATTGTAATTTGTAATTATAATTTCTAATTGTAATTTCTAATTTTTGCCCATCCTTTCACATGACAGTAAACTTTGATTTGATTGGAGGCCTGTTATCCATCCTGCTTTATTGTCCTCTATAGGGCTGATCTGCTCTATCATATATACACGTATGTTTGGAATCATTTGTAAATATGTTACTAAGGTTTTTGTCTTTCTTTTTTAGGCCTGGGAGGATCGCCACCTGGTGGCCAGGATGGAGGAGCTGGTCCGCAGCCTGAGGGAGAGCCTCCAGAACCGGGTTCTGGATCACCTCTTTCTGGGGAGCGACAGCAGCTCCATCTTACCTGACTCTGTGGCTCTACCTAAGTTGGTCAAGGAGGTGGTGGGAGCTCCAGTGGAGGGTTCAAGGGGATGTTTGGGGGTTCGACAGGGAACCTCTGGGCAGGTTTGGACCCAGCCTCGTTGGACCTAGTGTCTGGCCGGTTGGCGTATGCCTGGAGCCATCTCCACCGGCTGATCAGGTTGGGCCGACCCCAGAGGAGTAGCTTGGGGCTGGGCAGGGCAGGCAACATCAACTGCCAGCATCTGCAACCTGGAGAGTAACACACTTAAAAGGATTACAGGTGAAAACAGAGATTCACAGCAAATATCCTCCAACAACGGGCCGAGTCAAACACAGAAACATAGACAGACGGGATGGATGAAACATCAGGCTACTTGCACATCCAAAGGTTGTTCAGGAGCTACTGGTCTAGAATAAAACGAAAGCCTATAACAGTGTTGGGACGTTCTCTGAGTCATCCCTCTTAACCAGTCACGAATGGAAATCACAGGGAATGTGTGAATTTGTAATTTATGAATTTGTAATTTATGAATTTGTAATGAATACATGTGTAATTTTTCCCTGGTACCTAATGAATGAGGTTTCCTTCAAAACCAAAGTGATTGTATGTCTGCTTCTGTCTGTGTCCCTATTGGCACCCTATTCCGTATTGAGTGCACTACTTTCCCGTAGGACTCTGGTCCAAAGTAGTGCACTAGGCAATAGGGTACCTTTTGGGATGCACTTCTGTGTTCTATGCTGTACGTATTATCAGACTGTGAGACGGCAGGGTACACTCCCAGTTCAGAGACAGACTGTGAGACGGCAGGGTACACTCCCAGTTCAGAGACAGACTGTGTAATAGGCAGGGTACACTCCCAGTTCAGAGACAGACAGTGTAATAGGCAGGGTACACTCCCAGTTCAGAGACAGACTGTGAGAGGCAGGGTACACTCCCAGTTCAGAGACAGACTGTGTAATAGGCAGGGTACACTCCCAGTTCAGAGACAGACAGTGTAATAGGCAGGGTACACTCCCAGTTCAGAGACAGACAGTGTAATAGGCAGGGTACACTCCCAGTTCAGAGACAGACAGTGTAATAGGCAGGGTACACTCCCAGTTCAGAGACAGACAGTGTAATAGGCAGGGTACACTCCCAGTTCAGGGACAGACTGTGTAATAGGCAGGGTACACTCCCAGTTCAGAGACAGAGAGTGTAATAGGCAGGGTACACTCCCAGTTCAGAGACAGAGAGTGTAATAGGCAGGGTACACTCCCAGTTCAGAGACAGACAGTGTAATAGACAGGGTACACTCCCAGTTCAGAGACAGACAGTGTAATAGACAGGGTACACTCCCAGTTCAGAGACAGACTGTGTAATATACAGGGTACACTCCTAGTTCAGAGACAGACAGTGTAATAGACAGGGTACACTCCCAGTTCAGAGACAGACAGTGTAATAGACAGGGTACACTCCCAGTTCAGAGACACAGTGTAATAGACAGGGTACACTCCCAGTTCAGAGACAGACAGTGTAATAGGCAGGGTACACTCCCAGTTCAGAGACAGACAGTGTAATAGACAGGGTACACTCCCAGTTCAGAGACAGACTGTGTAATAGACAGGGTACACTCCCAGTTCAGAGACAGACAGTGTAATAGGCAGGGTACACTCCCAGTTCAGAGACAGACAGTGTAATAGGCAGGGTACACTCCCAGTTCAGAGACAGACAGTGTAATAGGCAGGGTACACTCCCAGTTCAGGGACAGACAGTATAATAGGCAGGGTACACTCCCAGTTCAGAGACAGACAGTGTAATAGGCAGGGTACACTCCCAGTTCAGGGACAGACAGTATAATAGGCAGGGTACACTCCCAGTTCAGGGACAGACAGTGTAATAGGCAGGGTACACTCCCAGTTCAGAGACAGACAGTGTAATAGACAGGGTATACTCCCAGTTCAGAGACAGACAGTGTAATAGACAGGGTATACTCTCAGTTCAGAGACAGACTGTGTAATAGGCAGGGTACACTCCCAGTTCAGAGACAGACAGTGTAATAGGCAGGGTACACTCCCAGTTCAGAGACAGACTGTGTAATAGGCAGGGTACACTCCCAGTTCAGAGACAGACTGTGTAATAGGCAGGGTACACTCCCAGTTCAGAGACAGACAGTGAGACGGCAGGGTACACTCCCAGTTCAGAGACAGACAGTGTAATAGACAGGGTACACTCCCAGTTCAGAGACAGACAGTGTAATAGGCAGGGTACACTCCCAGTTCAGAGACAGACAGTGTAATAGGCAGGGTACACTCCCAGTTCAGAGACAGACAGTGAGATGCCAGGGTACACTCCCAGTTCAGAGACAGACAGTGTAATAGGCAGGGTACACTCCCAGTTCAGAGACAGACAGTGAGACGGCAGGGTACACTCCCAGTTCAGAGACAGACAGTGAGACGGCAGGGTATACTCTCAGTTCAGAGACAGACAGTGAGACGGCAGGGTACACTCCCAGTTCAGGGACAGACAGTGTAATAGGCAGGGTACACTCCCAGTTCAAATAAAAAATGTAATAAATTGTCACATGCACTATGTAAAGGGAGCACCATATCAATGTGTAGCTATAAACAGGAAGTACCAGGGTAGATAATACAAATAACAATAATAAGGTATTTGAGGTAGATATGTAGATGAAGGCAGGGTAAAGTGACTAGACATCAGGATAGATAATAATAAGCTATTTGAGGTAGATATGTAGATGAAGGCAGGGTAAAGTGACTAGACATCAGGATAGATAATAATAAGGTATTTGAGGTAGATATGTAGATGAAGGCAGGGTAAAGTGACTAGGCATCAGGATAGATAATAATAAGAGTAAAATAGCGACAGACTCTGTGTGTGTGCTGCCAGTTTCCATGGAGACGAGGGGGTCACTCGCTCCTGAGTCGTGTGTCGTGTCTGGTAATAATGCTGTGAAAATACACACACACACTCAGACACACACACACACACACACACACACACACACACACACACACACACACACACACACACACACACACACACACACACACACAGACACATCGATCTGCCACTTCACTCAGCTCTCATGTCTGACAAATCTTCCACTTGAATCTGTCAGTCAGTATATTTTTGTGTGTGTGTGTGTGTGTGTGTGTGTGTGTGTGTGTGTGCGTGCGTGCGTGCGTGCATGCGTGCGTGTGCGTGCGTGTGTGTGCGTATTTTCACAGCATTATTCATTATAGTGTTATAGTGTTATGACTGTATTATTGTCAGAGAGGGACCCGCTAGTTATTCTCTGTAGTCTGTCCTCAGGACAGGTCTGGACTTGTGTCGAGGGAATTTTAGAGACCGTGTATTTTACCAGCCTTCTACAGTCACAGTCACAGTCACCACAGCCACAGTCACAGCCCCAGCCCCAGCCACAACCACAGCCACAGTCACAGCCCCAGCCCCAGTCACAGCCACAGTCACAGCCACAGCCACAGTCACAGCCCCAGTCACAGTCACAGCCCCAGTCACAGTCACAGCCACAGTCACAGCCCCAGTTACAGCCCCAGTCACAGTCACAGCCACAGCCACAGTCACAGCCCCAGTCACAGTCACAGTCACAGCCCCAGTCACAGTCACAGCCACAGCCCCAGTCACAGTCACAGCCACAGTCACAGCCCCAGTTACAGCCCCAGTCACAGTCACAGCCACAGTCACAGTCACAGCCACAGTCACAGCCCCAGTCACAGTCACAGCCCCAGTCACAGTCACAGCCACAGTCACAGCCCCAGTTACAGCCCCAGTCACAGTCACAGCCACAGTCACAGTCACAGCCACAGCCACAGTCACAGCCCCAGTCACAGTCACAGTCACAGCCCCAGTCACAGTCACAGCCACAGCCCCAGTCACAGTCACAGCCACAGTCACAGCCCCAGTTACAGCCCCAGTCACAGTCACAGCCACAGTCACAGTCACAGTCACAGCCACAGTCACAGCCCCAGTTACAGCCCCAGTCACAGTCACAGCCACAGTCACAGTCACAGCCACAGCCACAGCCACAGTCACAGCCCCAGTCACAGTCACAGTCACAGCCACAGCCACAGCCACAGCCCCAGTCACAGCCCCAGCCCCAGTCACAGTCACAGCCCCAGTCACAGTCACAGCCACAGTCACAGCCCCAGTCACAGCCCCAGTCACAGCCCCAGTCACAGTCACAGCCACAGTCACAGCCACAGTCACAGTCACCACAGCCACAGTCACAGTCACAGTCACAGTCACAGCCACAGTCACCACAGTCACAGTCACAGTCACAGTCACAGCCACAGTCACAGCCACAGTCACAGTCACCACAGCCACAGTCACAGTCACAGCCACAGTCACAGCCCCAGTCACAGTCACAGCCACAGCCACAGTCACCACAGTCACAGTCACAGCCACAGCCACAGTCACAGCCACAGTCACAGCCACAGCCACAGTCACAGTCACAGCCACAGTCACAGTCACAGTCACCACAGTCACAGCCACAGCCACAGCCACAGTCACCACAGTCACAGTCACAGCCACAGCCACAGTCACAGCCACAGTCACAGCCACAGCCACAGTCACAGCCACAGTCACAGTCACAGCCACAGCCACAGTCACAGTCACAGTCACCACAGTCACAGTCACAGTCACAGTCACAGTCACAGCCACAGTCACAGTCACAGTCACCACAGTCACAGTCACAGCCACAGTCACAGCCACAGTCACAGCCACAGTCACAGTCACAGCCACAGTCACAGTCACAGTCACAGCCACAGTCACCACAGTCACAGCCACAGTCACAGCCACAGTCACAGCCACAGTCACAGTCACAGCCACAGTCACCACAGTCACAGCCACAGTCACAGTCACAGTCACAGTCACCACAGCCACAGTCACAGTCACCACAGCCACAGTCACAGTCACCACAGTCACAGCCACAGCCACAGTCACAGCCACAGTCACCACAGCCACAGCCACAGTCACAGTCACAGTCACCACAGTCACAGCCACAGTCACAGTCACAGTCACAGTCACCACAGTCACAGCCACAGTCACAGCCCCAGTCAGAGTCACAGTCACCACAGTCACAGCCACAGTCACAGCCACAGTCACAGTCACCACAGTCACAGCCACAGTCACAGTCACAGCCCCAGTCACAGCCACAGTCACAGTCACCACAGTCACAGCCACAGTCACAGCCACAGTCACAGCCACAGTCACAGCCACAGCCACAGTCACAGCCACAGTCACAGCCACAGTCACAGTCACCACAGTCACAGCCACAGTCACAGTCACAGCCACAGTCACCACAGTCACCACAGTCACAGTCACAGCCACAGTCACAGTCACAGTCACCACAGTCACAGCCACAGTCACAGCCACAGCCACAGTCACAGCCACAGTCACAGCCACAGTCACAGCCACAGTCACAGTCACAGTCACAGTCACAGTCACCGCCACAGTCACAGCCACAGTCACAGCCACAGTCACCACAGTCACAGTCACAGTCACAGCCACAGTCATAGTCACAGCCACAGTCACAGTCACAGTCACAGTCACCACAGTCACAGCCACAGTCACAGTCACCACAGTCACAGCCACAGTCACAGCCACAGTCACAGCCACAGTCACAGCCACAGTCACAGTCACAGTCACCACAGTCACAGCCACAGTCACAGCCACAGTCACAGCCACAGCCACAGCCACAGTCACAGCCACAGTCACAGTCACAGTCACAGTCACAGCCACAGTCACCACAGTCACAGTCACAGCCACAGTCACAGTCACAGTCACCACAGTCACAGCCACAGTCACAGCCACAGTCACCACAGTCACAGTCACAGTCACAGCCACAGTCACAGCCACAGTCACAGTCACCACAGTCACAGTCACCACAGTCACAGTCACAGTCACAGTCACCACAGTCACAGCCACAGTCACAGTCACAGTCACAGCCACAGTCACAGTCACAGTCACAGTCACCACAGTCACAGTCACAGCCACAGTCACAGTCACAGTCACAGCCACAGTCACCACAGTCACAGTCACAGTCACAGCCATAGCCACAGTCACAGCCACAGTCACAGTCACCACAGTCACAGCCACAGCCACAGTCACCACAGTCACAGCCACAGCCACAGTCACCACAGTCACAGCCACAGTCACAGTCACAGTCACAGTCACCACAGTCACAGTCACAGCCACAGTCACAGTCACCACAGTATGTGTGTGTGTTTGCTCCTTAATGGCAGCCCATTCCTTACATAGTACAGATGAATTAGCCTGGGTGATGGGCCCCACGGTGCAGGGAGAACTGTTACCAGACTGGACATAGGTCTGATGAATTAGCCTGGATGATGGGCCCCACGGCGCAGGGAGAACTGTTACCAGACTGGAGATAGGTCTGATGAATTAGCCTGGATGATGGGCCCCACGGCGCAGGGAGAACTGTTACCAGACTGGACATAGGTCTGATGAATTAGCCTGGATGATGGGCCCCACGGCGCAGGGAGAACTGTTACCAGACTGGACATAGGTCTGATGAATTAGCCTGGATGATGGGCCCCACGGTGCAGGGAGAACTGTTACCAGACTGGACATAGGTCTGATGAATTAGCCTGGGTGATGGGCCCCACGGTGCAGGGAGAACTGTTACCAGACTGGACATAGTTCTGTTCCCTGGTCTAAAATAGTACAGATGAATTAGCCTGGGTGATGGGCCCCACGGTGCAGGGAGAACTGTTACCAGACTGGGCTGGAAAGGAGGCTGGTTGATAAAAGGACTTTATTGGTCAACTGCACACAAGGACCAATCAGAATGTGAATGGGGGGCCATGTGGGATATATTTCCCTGGTTAAATGCAGTACATTATATAGTGAATGGGGGGCCATGTGGGACTCTCCCTGTCTACAGAGCGTTTAGTCACGGGACTGGTGGCACGACGCTTCGTGTTTCAGAGGCTTAAAAAAGCAGAACGGAATCTAAAATAAGGAACTTTACACAAGTCTTCCAGTCAAACTAAAATACCAAAGAAAGGAACATGAAAAACAGTCTCAGAAATGTGTTTTAAAGGGGCTGTTCACGCTGAAAACAGGTTATTTACATGTCTCAGAAATGTGTTTTAAAGGGGCTGTTCACGCTAAAAACAGGTTATTTACATGTCTCAGAAATGTGTTTTAAAGGGAAAGTTCACGCTAAAAACAGGTTATTTACATGTCACTGTTCACTCTAAAAACAGGTTATTTACATGTCTCAGAAATGTGTTTTAAAGGGACTGTTCAAAAACAGGTTATTTACTAACGCTAAAAACAGGTTATTTACATGTCTCAGAAATGTGTTTTAAAGGGACTGTTCAAAAAACAGGTTATTTACATGTCTCAGAAATGTATTTAAAGGGACTGTTCACTCCGAACTCAAAGTTTCTCAGATATTTTAATGTCTCAGAAAATGTGATGTCTGATGTCAAGTAAAGTCAAAGATATTTAATATAGATTCTAAATCAGGAGAATATGTATTAGGAGAAATCAAAGCCGAAATGGAGAAACATTGGTAGTGTAAACTTACATTTTTTTTTAGGGTGAACTATCCCTTTAAGATATATATGTATGTGTATAGGAAACTATCATGTCTTTAAAGGTACAGTAGCTATATTTATATTGTAAAATATGTTGTACTGAATGTACATAGAAATTTCTGTTTTATATAAGAGGCAATCTGTATTTATCTTTAATGTAATTTTAAGGCTTCATGTATTTATGCTGAAATAAACTCCTTATATTTTACTTATATTTTGTGTGTGTGTGTGTGTGTGTGTGTGTGTGTGTGTGTGTGTGTGTGTGTGTGTGTGTGTCCTTCACATGTGTTATAGTTCCTTCTAGTCATTAGTTTGTACCCTGAGAGGCCTCTTATAGAATCATGGGCTACATCCCCAATGGCACCCTATTCCCTATATAGTACACTACGTTTGACAAGGACCCCATAGGGCACAATAATATAGGGAATATGGTGCCGTAAAGGACACAGACATGATCGCAGTTAGAGGAAGTATAACGTGAGCCACATGGCAGGAAGTACAGAATGTTAATGGTAGAGAGAGAGAGAGAGAGAGAGAGAGAGGGAGAGAGAGAAGGAGAGAGAAGGGGAGAAGGAGAGAGAGAAGGAGAGAATGCGAGAGAGAGAGAATGAGAGAATGAGAGAGAGAAGGAGAGAGAGAGAATGCGAGAGAATGAGAGAATGAGAGAGAGAAGGAGAGAATGAGAGAGAGAAGGAGAGAATGAGAGGGAGAATGCGAAAGAGAGAGAGAGAACAAACTGCTGGTGTTGTAGTGATTAAAGGGGAGGAGCCAGCAGGGAAATTTCCACAATGAGTGCTGTCATTGTATAGTTTGACCAGTTGAGGGCAGTCTCTCTACCACGTCATAACCTTGCTATACTGACTTTATTATGACAGCAACACACACACATATGCAGGTACACACACACACACACACACACACACATTTATTAAGACACCAGTTGCTCTCCTGTTGAGAAGACGGACTCACAGTGATGTCACTTAGTGTGTTATCCATTAGACTGCTGCAACACAGTGATGTCACTTAGTGTGTTATCCATTACACTGCTGCTGTAACAGTGATGTCACTTAGTGTGTTATCCATTAGGCTGCTGTAACACAGTGATGTCACTTAGTGTGTTATCCATTAGACTGCTGCTGTAACACAGTGATGTCACTTAGTGTGTTATCCATTAGACTGCTGCTGTAACAGTGATGTCACTTAGTGTGTTATCCATTAGACTGCTGCTGTAACACAGTGATGTCACTTAGTGTGTTATCCATTTGGCTGCTGCAACACAGGGATGTCACTTAGTGTGTTATCCATTACACTGCTGCTGTAACAGTGATGTCACTTAGTGTGTTATCCATTAGACTGCTGCTGTAACAGTGATGTCACTTAGTGTGTTATCCATTAGACTGCTGCTGTAACACAGTGATGTCACTTAGTGTGTTATCCATTAGACTGCTGCTGTAACAGTGATGTCACTTAGTGTGTTATCCATTACACTGCTGCTGCAACACAGTGATGTCACTTAGTGTGTTATCCATTAGATTGCTGCTGTAACAGTGATGTTACTTAGTGTGTTATCCATTAGACTGCTGCTGTAACAGTGATGTCACTTAGTGTGTTATCCATTAGACTGCTGCTGTAACACAGTGATGTCACTTAGTGTGTTATCCATTAGACTGCTGCTGTAACAGTGATGATGTCACTTAGTGTGTTATCCATTAGACTGCTGCTGTAACACAGTGATGTCACTTAGTGTGTTATCCATTAGACTGCTGCTGTAACACAGTGATGTCACTTAGTGTGTTATCCATTAGGCTGCTGCAACACAGTGATGTCACTTAGTGTGTTATCCATTAGACTGCTGCTGTAACACAGTGATGTCACTAAGTGTGTTATCCATTAGACTGCTGCTGTAACACAGTGATGTCACTAAGTGTGTTATCCATTAGACTGCTGCTGTAACAGTGATGTCACTTAGTGTGTTATCCATTAGACTGCTGCTGTAACACAGTGATGTCACTAAGTGTGTTATCCATTAGACTGCTGCTGTAACACAGTGATGTCACTAAGTGTGTTATCCATTAGACTGCTGCTGTAACACAGTGATGTCACTTAGTGTGTTATCCATTAGACTGCAGCTGTAACAATGATGTCACTTAGTGTGTTATCCATCAGACTGCTGCTGTAACACAGTGATGTCACTTAGTGTGTTATCCATTACACTGCTGCTGCAACACAGTGATGTCACTTAGTGTGTTATCCATTAGACTGCTGCTGTAACAGTGATGTCACTTAGTGTGTTATCCATTTGACTGCTGCTGCAACACAGTGATGTCACTTAGTGTGTTATCCATTAGACTGCTGCTGCAACACAGTGATGTCACTTAGTGTGTTATCCATTAGACTGCTGCTGCAACACAGTGATGTCACTTAGTGTGTTATCCATTAGACTGCTGCTGCAATCACTGCTGCTGCAGTGATGTCACTTAGTGTGTTATCCATTAGACTGCTGCTGCAACACAGTGATGTCACTTAGTGTGTTATCCATTAGACTGCTGCTGTAACACAGTGATGTCACTTAGTGTGTTATCCATTACACTGCTGCTGCAACACCGTGATGTCACTTAGTGTGTTATCCATTAGACTGCTGCTGCAACACAGTGATGTCACTTAGTGTGTTATCCATTAGACTGCTGCTGCAACACAGTGATGTCACTTAGTGTGTTATCCATTAGACTGCTGCTGCAACACAGTGATGTCACTTAGTGTGTTATCCATTAGACTGCTGCTGTAACACAGTGATGTCACTTAGTGTGTTATCCATTACACTGCTGCTGCAACACCGTGATGTCACTTAGTGTGTTATCCATTAGACTGCTGCTGCAACACAGTGATGTCACTTAGTGTGTTATCCATTACACTGCTGCTGCAACACAGTGATGTCACTTAGTGTGTTATCCATTAGACTGCTGCTGTAACAGTGATGTCACTTAGTGTGTTATCCATTACACTGCTGCTGCAACACAGTGATGTCACTTAGTGTGTTATCCATTAGACTGCTGCTGTAACAGTGATGTCACTTAGTGTGTTATCCATTAGACTGCTGCTGCAACACAGTGATGTCACTTAGTGTGTTATCCATTAGACTGCTGCTGTAACAGTGATGTCACTTAGTGTGTTATCCATTACACTGCTGCTGCAACACAGTGATGTCACTGTGTTATCCATGACTGCTGCTGTAACACAGTGATGTCATGTAGTTATCCATTAGACTGCTGCTGTAACAGTGATGTCACTTAGTGTGTTATCCATTAGACTGCTGCTGTAACACAGTGATGTCACTTAGTGTGTTATCCATTAGACTGCTGCTGTAACACAGTGATGTCACTTAGTGTGTTATCCATTACACTGCTGCTGTAACAGTGATGTCACTTAGTGTGTTATCCATTAGGCTGCTGCAACACAGTGATGTCACTTAGTGTGTTATCCATTAGACTGCTGCTGTAACACAGTGATGTCACTTAGTGTGTTATCCATTAGACTGCTGCTGCAACACAGTGATGTCACTTAGTGTGTTATCCATTAGACTGCTGCTGCAACACAGTGATGTCACTTAGTGTGTTATCCATTAGACTGCTGCTGCAACACAGTGATGTCACTTAGTGTGTTATCCATTAGACTGCTGCTGCAACACAGTGATGTCACCATTAGTGTGTTATCCATTAGACTGCTGCTGCAACACAGTGATGTCACTTAGTGTGTTATCCATTAGACTGCTGCTGCAACACAGTGATGTCACTTAGTGTGTTATCCATTAGACTGCTGCTGTAACACAGTGATGTCACTTAGTGTGTTATCCATTACACTGCTGCTGCAATTGATGTCACTTAGTGTGTTATCCATTAGACTGTCTGCAACACAGTGATGTCACTTAGTGTGTTATCCATTAGACTGCTGCTGCAACACAGTGATGTCACTTAGT
>NW_027010104.1:0-35398 GCF_036934945.1 Oncorhynchus masou masou
AGGGTTATGGTTAGAGTAAGGGTTATGGTTAGAGTAAGGGTTAGAGTAAGGGTTAGGTTAGAGTAAGGTTTATGGTTAGAGTAAGGGTTATGGTTAGAGTAAGGGTTATGGTTAGAGTAAGGGTTATGGTTAGAGTAAGGGTTATGGTTAGAGTAAGGGTTATGGTTAGAGTAAGGGTTATGGTTAGAGTAAGGGTTATGGTTAAGGTTATGTAAGGGGTATGGTTAAGGATGGAGTAAGGGTTATGGTTAAGGTTAGAGTAAGGGTTATGGTTAAGGTTATGTAAGGGTTATGGTTAAGGTTTGGGTTATGGTTATGGTTAGAGTAAGGGTTATGGTTAGAGTAAGGGTTATGGTTAAGGTTAGAGTAAGGGTTATGGTTAGAGTAAGGGTTATGGTTAAGGTTAGAGTAAGGGTTATGGTTAGAGTAAGGGTTATGGTTAGAGTAAGGGTTATGGTTAGAGTAAGGGTTATGGTTAAGGTTAGAGTAAGGGTTATGGTTAAAGTTAAGTAAAGGTTATGGTTAAGGTTATATAAGAGTATGGATTAAGAGTTAGAGTAAGGGTTATGGTTAAGGTTAGAGTAGGGTTATGGTTAAAGTTGAAATTAAGGGTTCTAGTTAGGTTATGTCAAGGGTTATGGTTAAGGTTTGGGTTATGGTTAGGTTAAATAAAGTTATAGTTAGAGTAAGGGTTGTTGGTTAAGGTTTAGGTTAGTTAAGGGTTATGGTTAGAGTAAGGGTTATGGTTAGAGTAAGGGTTATGGTTAAGGTTAGAGTAGGGTTATGGTTAAGGTTAGAGTAAGGGTTATGGTTAAGGTTAGAGTAAGGGTTATGGTTAAGGTTAAGTAAGGGTTATGGTTAAGGTTAGAGTAAAGGTTATGGTTAAGGTTATGTAAAGGGGTATAGTTGGTTTAAGTTTAGAGTTAAGTAGGAGTTATAGTTAGAAGTAAGGGTTATGGTTAGAGTAAGGGTTTATGGTTAGAGTAAGGGTTATGGTTAAGGTTAGAGTAAGGGTTATGGTTAAGGTTATGTAAGGGTTATGGTTAAGGTTAGAGTAAGGGTTATGGTTAAAGTTAGAGTAAGGGTTATGTTTAGGTTATGTAAGGGTTATGGTTAAGGTTAGAAGTAAGGGTTATGTTTAGGTTATGTAAGGGTTATGGTTAAGGTTTGGGTTATGGTTAAGGTTAGAAAATTATAGTAAGGGTTATAGTTAGAGTAAGGGTTATGGTTAAGGTTAGAGTAGGGGTTATGGTTAGAGTAAGGGTTATGGTTAAGGTTAGAGTAAGGGTTATGGTTAAGTTATGTAAGGGTTATGGTTAGAGTTTGGGTTATGGTTAGAGTAAGGGTTATGGTTAAGTTATGTAAGGGTTATGGTTAAGGTTAGAGTAAGGGTTATGGTTAAGGTTATGTAAGGGTTATGGTTAAAGGTTATGTTAGGTAAAGGGTTATGGTTAAGGTTAAGTAAGGGTTATGGTTAAGGTTATGTAAGGGTTATGGTTAAGGTTATGGTTAAGTAAGTTAGGAGTTATGGTTAGGTTATGTAAGGGTTATGGTTAAGGTTTGGGTTATGGTTAAGGTTAGAGTAAGGGTTATGGTTAAGGTTATGTAAGGGTTATGGT
This sequence comes from Oncorhynchus masou masou, assembly GCF_036934945.1. Lineage (NCBI taxonomy): Eukaryota > Metazoa > Chordata > Actinopteri > Salmoniformes > Salmonidae > Oncorhynchus > Oncorhynchus masou. The sequence goes on from NW_027010104.1 coordinate 1,620, forward strand.
TAAGGTTAGAGTAAGGGTTAGAGTAAGGGTTATGGTTAGAATAAGGGTTAATGTTAGGTAAGGATTATGGTTAGAGTAAGGGTTAATGTTAGGTAAGGGTTATGGTTAGAGTAAGGGTTATGGTTAGAGTAAGGGTTATGGTTAGAGTAAGGGTTATGGTTAGAGTAAGGGTTATGGTTAGAGTAAGGTTAGGAGTTATGGTTAAGGTTATGGTTAGAGTAAGGGTTAGAGTAAGGTTTATGGTTAGAGTAAGGGTTAGAGTAAGGTTTATGGTTAGAGTAAGGGTTAGAGTAAGGTTTATGGTTAGAGTAAGGTTTATGGTTAGAGTAAGGGTTAGAGTAAGGTTTATGGTTAGAGTAAGGGTTAGAGTAAGGGTTAGAGTAAGGTTTATGGTTAGAGTAAGGGTTAGAGTAAGGGTTAGAGTAAGGGTTATGGTTAGAGTAAGGGTTATGGTTAGAGTAAGGGTTATGGTTAGAGTAAGGGTTATGGTTAGAGTAAGGGTTATGGTTAGAGTAAGGGTTATGGTTAGAGTAAGGGTTAGAGTAAGGGTTAGAGTAAGGTTTATGGTTAGAGTAAGGGTTATGGTTAGAGTAAGGGTTATGGTTAGAGTAAGGGTTATGGTTAGAGTAAGGGTTATGGTTAGAGTAAGGGTTATGGTTAGAGTAAGGGTTATGGTTAAGGTTATGTAAGGGGTATGGTTAAGGATGGAGTAAGGGTTATGGTTAAGGTTAGAGTAAGGGTTATGGTTAAGGTTATGTAAGGGTTATGGTTAAGGTTTGGGTTATGGTTATGGTTAGAGTAAGGGTTATGGTTAGAGTAAGGGTTATGGTTAAGGTTAGAGTAAGGGTTATGGTTAGAGTAAGGGTTATGGTTAAGGTTAGAGTAAGGGTTATGGTTAGAGTAAGGGTTATGGTTAGAGTAAGGGTTATGGTTAGAGTAAGGGTTATGGTTAAGGTTAGAGTAAGGGTTATGGTTAAGGTTATGTAAGGGGTATGGTTAAGGTTAGAGTAAGGGTTATGGTTAAGGTTATGTAAGGGTTATGGTTAAGGTTAGAGTAAGGGTTATGTTTAAAGTTAGAGTAAGGGTTCTGGTTAAGGTTATGTAAGGGTTATGGTTAAGGTTTGGGTTATGGTTAAGGTTAGAGTAAGGGCTATGGTTAGAGTAAGGGTTGTGGTTAAGGTTAGAGTAAGGGTTATGGTTAGAGTAAGGGTTATGGTTAAGGTTAGAGTAAGGGTTATGGTTAAGGTTAGAGTAAGGGTTATGGTTAAGGTTAGAGTAAGGGTTATGGTTAAGGTTAGAGTAAGGGTTATGGTTAAGGTTAGAGTAAGGGTTATGGTTAAGGTTAGAGTAAGGGTTATGGTTAAGGTTAGAGTAAGGGTTATGGTTAAGGTTATGTAAGGGGTATGGTTAAGGTTAGAGTAAGGGTTATGGTTATGGTTAGAGTAAGGGTTATGGTTAGAGTAAGGGTTATGGTTAAGGTTAGAGTAAGGGTTATGGTTAAGGTTATGTAAGGGTTATGGTTAAGGTTAGAGTAAGGGTTATGGTTAAAGTTAGAGTAAGGGTTATGTTTAAGGTTATGTAAGGGTTATGGTTAAGGTTAGAGTAAGGGTTTTGTTTAAGGTTATGTAAGGGTTATGGTTAAGGTTTGGGTTATGGTTAAGGTTAGAGTAAGGGTTATAGTTAGAGTAAGGGTTATGGTTAAGGTTAGAGTAAGGGTTATGGTTAGAGTAAGGGTTGTGGTTAAGGTTAGAGTAAGGGTTATGGTTAGAGTAAGGGTTATGGTTAGAGTAAGGGTTATGGTTAGAGTAAGGGTTATGGTTAGAGTAAGGGTTATGGTTAAGGTTAGAGTAAGGGTTATGGTTAAGGTTATGTAAGGGTTATGGTTAAGGTTAGAGTAAGGGTTATGGTTAAGGTTAGAGTAAGGGTTATGGTTAAGGTTATGTAAGGGTTATGGTTAAGGTTAGAGTGAGGGTTATGGTTAAGGTTATGTAAGGGTTATGGTTAAGGTTTGGGTTATGGTTAAGGTTAGAGTAAGGGTTATGGTTAAGGTTATGTAAGGGTTATGGTTAAGGTTAGAGTAAGGGTTATGGTTTGAGTAAGGGTTATGGTTAGAGTAGGGGTTATGGTTAAGGTTAGAGTAAGGGTTATGGTTAAGGTTATGTAAGGGTTATGGTTAAGGTTAGAGTGAGGGTTATGGTTAAGGTTAGAGTAAGGGTTATGGTTAAGGTTTGGGTTATGGTTAAGGTTAGAGTAAGGGTTATGGTTAAGGTTATGTAAGGGTTATGGTTAAGGTTAGAGTAAGGGTTATGGTTAAAGTTAGAGTAAGGGTTATGGTTAAGGTTATGTAAGGGTTATGGTTAAGGTTAGAGTGAGGGTTATGGTTAAGGTTAGAGTAAGGGTTATGGTTAAGGTTTGGGTTATGGTTATGGTTAAGGTTAGAGTAAGGGTTATGGTTAAGGTTATGTAAGGGTTATGGTTAAGGTTAGAGTAAGGGTTATGGTTAAAGTTAGAGTAAGGGTTATGGTTAAGGTTATGTAAGGGTTATGGTTAAGGTTAGAGTGAGGGTTATGGTTAAGGTTAGAGTAAGGGTTATGGTTAAGGTTTGGGTTATGGTTAAGGTTAAGGTTAGAGTAAGGGTTATGGTTAAGGTTATGTAAGGGTTATGGTTAAGGTTTGGGTTATGGTTAAGGTTAGAGTAAGGGTTATGGTTAAGGTTATGTAAGGGTTATGGTTAAGGTTAGAGTAGGGTTATGGTTAAGGTTATGTAAGGGTTATGGTTAGAGTAAGGGTTATGGTTAAGGTTATGTAAGGGTTATGGTTAAGGTTATGTAAGGGTTATGGTTAAGGTTAGAGTAAGGGTTATAGTTAAGGTTATGTAAGGGTTATGGTTAAGGTTAGAGTAAGGGTTATGGTTAAGGTTAGAGTAAGGGTTATGGTTAAGGTTATGTAAGGGTTATGGTTAAGGTTAGAGTAAGGGTTATGGTTAAGGTTTGGGTTATGTAAGGGTTATGGTTAAGGTTATGTAAGGGTTATGGTTAAGGTTTTGTAAGGGTTATGGTTAAGGTTAGAGTAAGGGTTATGGTTAAGGTTATGTAAGGGTTATGGTTAAGGTTATGTAAGGGTTATGGTTAAGGTTATGTAAGGGTTATGGTTAAGGTTAGAGTAAGGGTTATGGTTAAGGTTTGGGTTTTGTAAGGGTTATGGTTAAGGTTGTGTAAGGGTTATGGTTAAGGTTATGTAAGGGTTATGGTTAAGGTTATGTGAGGGTTATGGTTAAGGTTAGAGTAGGGTTATGGTTAAGGTTATGTAAGGGTTATGGTTAAGGTTATGTAAGGGTTATGGTTATGGTTAGAGTAAGGGTTATGGTTAAGGTTATGTAAGGGTTATGGTTAAGGTTTGGGTAGGAGTTAAGGTTGTGGTTAAGGTTAAGGTTATGTAAGGGTTATGGTTAAGGTTTGGGTAGGAGTTAAGGTTGTGTATAAGGTTATGTAAGGGTTATGGTTAAGGTTATGTAAGGGTTATGGTTAAGGTTATGTAAGGGTTATGGTTAAGGTTATGTAAGGGTTATGGTTAAGGTTATGTAAGGGTTATGGTTAAGGTTTGGGTAGGAGTTAAGGTTGTGGTTAAGGTTAGGATAAAGTTGTCCCAAGGATCCCAGGTAGCACTGACCAATATGATGAGTTGAGATGCTATCAGAAACGTTAACATTTGTAACAAGCATGGTAAGAAGCATTCGTTGTTACCAGGGGTGTAAAAAGTACCAATTGTCCTACTTGAGTAAAAGTAAAGATACCTTAATAGAAAATCACTCAAGTAAAAGTGAAAGTCACCCAGTAAAATACTACTTGAGTAAAAGTCTAAAAGTATTTGGTTTAAAAGATAATTAAGTATTGAAATTAAATGTAATTGCTCAAATATACTTAAGTAACAAAAGTAAAATTATGAATAATTTCAAATGTCTTATATTAGGCAAACCAGACTGCACCATTTTCTTGTTTTTTGTATTTATGGATCGCCAGGGGCTCACTCCAACACTCAGATATCATTTACAAACGAGGCACGTGTGTTTAGGCAGTAGGGATGACCAGGAAGTTTTCTTGATAAGTGTGTGAATTGGATCATTTTCCTGTCAAAATGTAACAAGTGCTTTTGGGCGTCAGGGACAATGTCTGGAGTAAAAAGTATAATATTTTCATTAGGAATGTAGAGAAGTAAGTCGCTCTGGATAAGAGCGTCTGCTAAATGACTTAAATGTAAATGTAAGTAAAAGTAGTCAAAAATATGAATAGTAAAGTACAGACACCCCCAAAAACTACTTCAGTAGTACTTTAAAGTATTTTTAGTTAAGTAGTTTACACCACTGGTTGTTACACCTCTGTAAATACAGACTGCAGTTACATGATATTATTCAAGTGTAACTATAAATTATTACAATTAATTGCAATATTTACATATGCAAAAAGACTGTAATAAGGACCCGTTAAATGAAGTGTTGCCAAATTATCCAACCTAGACGAGTCTACAAATACCACCACAGTCCAATTAATAATTGCATTTGTTTTCAATTGAGTAGAATTCTACTCTAGTCTGTAAACTGCAGAGAAAATGTCACTTGATTAATGACGCAAAGCCCTGTTATTTAAATGTTTCATTCCATTTGGATCAGTTGTGGGTCTTCTCTGGACAGGTTATAGAAAGGCACCAGCCTGGCTGTAGTTTCATACTGATGTGCTGTCTGATGCACGGTTTGATGTGTTGTCTGATGTCTGATGCACTGTTTGATGTGTTGTCTGATGTGCTGTCTGATGTGCTGTTTGATGTCTGATGTGATGTCTGATGTCTGATGCGCTGTTTGATGTCTGATGTGTTGTCTGATGTGCTGTCTGATGTGTTGTCTGATGTGCTGTCTGATGTCTGATGTGCTGTCTGATGTCTGATGCTCTGTCTGATGTGCTGTCTGATGTCTGATGTGCTGTCTGATGTCTGATGCTCTGTCTGATGTGCTGTCTGATGTGATGTCTGATGTGATGTCTGATGCTCTGTCTGATGTGATGTCTGATGTGATGTCTGATGTGCTGTCTGATGTGCTGTCTGATGTGATGTCTGATGTGATGTCTGATGCTCTGTCTGATGTCTGATGCTCTGTCTGATGTGCTGTCTGATGTCTGATGTGCTGTCTGATGTCTGATGCTCTGTCTGATGTGCTGTCTGATGTCTGATGCTCTGTCTGATGTGCTGTCTGATGTCTGATGTGCTGTCTGATGTCTGATGCTCTGTCTGATGTGCTGTCTGATGTGATGTCTGATGTGATGTCTGATGCTCTGTCTGATGTGATGTCTGATGTGATGTCTGATGTGCTGTCTGATGTGCTGTCTGATGTGATGTCTGATGTGCTGTCTGATGTGCTGTCTGATGTGCTGTCTGATGTGATGTCTGATGTGATGTCTGATGCTCTGTCTGATGTGCTGTCTGATGTGCAGTCTGATGTGATGTCTGATGTGCTGTCTGATGTCTGATGTGCTGTCTGATGTGCTGTCTGATGTGCTGTTTGATGTCTGATGTGCTGTCTGATGTCTGATGTGCTGTCTGATGTCTGATGTGCTGTCTGATGTGCTGTCTGATGCTCTGTTTGATGTGCTGTTTGATGTCTGATGTGTTGTCTGATGTGTTGTCTGATGTGCTGTTTGATGTCTGATGTGCTGTCTGATGCGCTGTCTGATGTGTTGTCTGATGTGATGTCTGATGTGCTGTCTGATGTGTTGTCTGATGTGCTGTCTGATGTCTGATGTGCTGTCTGATGTGCTGTCTGATGTCTGATGTGCAGTCTGATGTCTGATGTGCTGTCTGATGTCTGATGTGCTGTCTGATGTGCTGTCTGATGTCTGATGTGCTGTCTGATGTCTGATGTGCTGTCTGATGTGTTGTCTGATGTGCTGTCTGATGTCTGATGTGCTGTCTGATGTGCTGTCTGATGTCTGATGTGCAGTCTGATGTCTGATGTGATGTCTGATGCACTGTCTGATGTGCTGTCTGATGTGCAGTCTGATGTGTTGTCTGATGTCTGATGTGCAGTCTGATGTGTTGTCTGATGTGTTGTCTGATGTGCTGTCTGATGTGCTGTCTGATGTGCAGTCTGATGTGTTGTCTGATGTCTGATGTGATGTCTGATGTGTTGTCTGATGTGCTGTCTGATGTGCAGTCTGATGTGTTGTCTGATGTCTGATGTGATGTCTGATGTGTTGTCTGATGTGTTGTCTGATGTCTGATGTGATGTCTGATGCGCTGTCTGATGTGCTGTCTGATGTGCAGTCTGATGTGTTGTCTGATGTCTGATGTGATGTCTGATGTGTTGTCTGATGTGTTGTCTGATGTCTGATGTGCAGTCTGATGTCTGATGTGATGTCTGATGCGCTGTCTGATGTGCTGTCTGATGCGCTGTCTGATGTGTTGTCTGATGTGTTGTCTGATGTCTGATGTGCAGTCTGATGTCTGATGTGATGTCTGATGTGCTGTTTGATGTCTGATGTGTTGTCTGATGTGCTGTCTGATGTGTTGTCTGATGTGCTGTCTGATGTGCTGTCTGATGTGTTGTCTGATGTGATGTCTGATGTGTTGTCTGATGTGCTGTCTGATGTGTTGTCTGATGTCTGATGTGTTGTCTGATGTGCTGTCTGATGTGCTGTCTGATGTGCTGTCTGATGTGATGTCTGATGTGCAGTCTGATGTCTGATGTGATGTCTGATGTGCTGTTTGATGTCTGATGTGTTGTCTGATGTGTTGTCTGATGTCTGATGTGTTGTCTGATGTGCTGTCTGATGTGTTATCTGATGTGATGTCTGATGTGTTGTCTGATGTGCTGTCTGATGTGTTGTCTGATGTCTGATGTGATGTCTGATGTGTTGTCTGATGTGCTGTCTGATGTCTGATGTGTTGTCTGATGTGCTGTCTGATGTGTTATCTGATGTGATGTCTGATGTGTTGTCTGATGTGCTGTCTGATGTGTTGTCTGATGTCTGATGTGATGTCTGATGTGTTGTCTGATGTGCTGTCTGATGTGATGTCTGATGTCTGATGTGCTGTCTGATGTGCTGTCTGATGTGATGTCTGATGTGCTGTCTGATGTGATGTCTGATGTGCAGTCTGATGTCTGATGTGCTGTCTGATGTGATGTCTGATGTGCAGTCTGATGTGATGTCTGATGTGCTGTCTGATGTGATGTCTGATGTGCAGTCTGATGTCTGATGTGCTGTCTGATGTGCTGTCTGATGTGATGTCTGATGTCTGATGTGCAGTCTGATGTCTGATGTGATGTCTGATGTGCAGTCTGATGTGATGTCTGATGTGCTGTCTGATGTCTGATGTGCAGTTTGATGTGATGTCTGATGTGCTGTCTGATGTCTGATGTGCAGTTTGATGTGATGTCTGATGCTCTGTCTGATGCTCTGTCTGATGTGCTGTCTGATGTGATGTCTGATGTGATGTCTGATGCTCTGTCTGATGTGCTGTCTGATGTGCTGTCTGATGTGCTGTCTGATGTCTGATGTGCAGTTTGATGTGATGTCTGATGCTCTGTCTGATGCTCTGTCTGATGTGCTGTCTGATGTGCTGTCTGATGTGCTGTCTGATGTGATGTCTGATGTGATGTCTGATGTCTGATGCTCTGTCTGATGTGCTGTCTGATGTGCTGTCTGATGTGCTGTCTGATGTGATGTCTGATGTGATGTCTGATGCTCTGTCTGATGTGCTGTCTGATGTGATGTCTGATGTGATGTCTGATGCTCTGTCTGATGTGCTGTCTGATGTGCTGTCTGATGTGCTGTCTGATGTGATGTCTGATGTGATGTCTGATGTGATGTCTGATGTCTGATGCTCTGTCTGATGTGCTGTTTGATGTGCTGTCTGATGCTCTGTCTGATGCTCTGTCTAGGTTGTCTTAGGTGTATATCTTAGGTGCATATCGTTTAAACATTTCAATGAAGTTGATTTAAAAAAAATACTTACAATCACAGCAGTATATTATTGTATGTAGCCCAAAGAATCAGGGCCTGGAACTGTAAGTATAGACCGCCACCCTGTGGTCATCTACTGGTACTACCGTATTCACTTCATTCAATGAAAGTGCAGTGGATGATGGATCAGTAGACCGACCGTCTGGTATGACTAGATGATGGATCAGTAGACCAACCGTCTGGTATGACTAGATGATGGATCCGTAGACCGACTGTCTGGTATGACTAGATGATGGATCAGTAGACCAACCGTCTGGTATGACTAGATGATGGATCCGTAGACCGACCGTCTGGTATGACTAGATGATGGATCAGTAGACCGACCATCTGGTATGACTAGATGATGGATCCGTAGACCGACCGTCTGGTATGACTAGATGATGGATCAGTAGACCGACCGTCAGGTATGACTAGATGATGGATCCGTAGACCGACCGTCTGGTATGACTAGATGATGGATCCGTAGACCGACCGTCTGGTATGACTAGATGATGGATCAGTAGACCGACCATCTGGTATGACTAGATGATGGATCCGTAGACCGACCGTCTGGTATGACTAGATGATGGATCAGTAGACCGACCGTCAGGTATGACTAGATGATGGATCCGTAGACCGACCGTCTGGTATGACTAGATGATGGATCCGTAGACCGACCGTCTGGTATGACTAGACGACGTTGATGTTAAATGTATACATTTCTATCCACATATCCTGACATGTATTGGGGTGATAAAGATATTCACAGCTGACCTGTGTGGAGGAGCTTCCTGTCAAGTCCACAGTTCTACATCAAACCAAATCAAGCATTATTTATAGAGCACATTTCAGACATGGAATGCAGCACAATGTGCTTCACAGGAGAAAACAAACAAATACTACACAACAAACATAAGAGGAAAAAAACAGAAGAATAACAATAAAACTGAACAACTAAACAGCACTCTGAAGAAAAGTAAAACTTAAGTTTCGGCCCCTCAGGTTCTCTGGCAGGCTCTTCCAGAGTCTGGGCCCCTCAGGTTCTCGGGGAGGCTCTTCCAGAGTCTGGACCCCGCAGGTTCTCGGGGAGGCTCTTCCAGAGTCTGGACCCCGCAGGTTCTCGGGGAGGCTCTTCCAGAGTCTGGGCCACTCAGGTTCTCTGGCAGGCTCTTCCAGAGTCTGGGCCCCTCAGGTTCTCGGGCAGGCTCTTCCAGAGTCTGGACCCCGCAGGTTCTCTGGCAGGCTCTTCCAGAGTCTGGGCCCCGCAGGTTCTCTGGCAGGCTCTTCCAGATTCTGGGCCCCGCAGGTTCTCTGGCAGGCTCTTCCAGAGTCTGGGCCCCTCAGGTTCTCGGGCAGGCTCTTCCAGAGTCTGGACCCCGCAGGTTCTCTGGCAGGCTCTTCCAGAGTCTGGGCCACTCAGGTTCTCGGGCAGGCTCTTCCAGAGTCTGGGCCCCTCAGGTTCTCGGGCAGGCTCTTCCAGAGTCTGGGCCCCGCAGGTTCTCTGGCAGGCTCTTCCAGAGTCTGGACCCCGCAGGTTCTCTGGCAGGCTCTTCCAGAGTCTGGACCCCGCAGGTTCTCTGGCAGGCTCTTCCAGAGTTTGGGCCACTCAGGTTCTCTGGCAGGCTCTTCCAGAGTCTGGGCCACTCAGGTTCTCGGGCAGGCTCTTCCAGAGTCTGTGCCACTCATGTTCTTGGGCAGGCTCTTCCAGAGTCTGGGCCACTCATGTTCTTGGGCAGGCTTGGTAAACAACAGTAACAGTGAAGTGATTACTGACAGGCCCTTCCCAACAGAGAGAGAGAAAACAGAGAAGTCATGCAGATAATTAAATAGTTAACCACAGAATACTTATTTTCCACCATAATTTGCAAATAAATTCATTATAAATCCTACAATGTGATTTTCTGGATTTGTTTTCCTCATTGTGTCTGTCATAGTTGAAGTGTACCTATGATGAAAATTACAGGCCTCTCTCATCTTTTTAAGTGGGAGAACTTGCACAATTTGTGGCTGACTAAATACCTTTTGCCCCACTGTATGTGTATGAAGGTAGTCAAAATGGTATTACTTCAGTGGAGGCTGCTGAGAGGAGGACGGCTCATAAAATGTCTGGAATGGATTCAATGGGATGACAACAAACACATCAGTGATGTGGTTTCCATGTGGTTGATACCTCTGCATTGACTGCATTCCAGACATTATTATGATCCGTCCTCCCCTCAGCTGCCGCCACGGATTTGGTTCCTTACTCCTAGCAAGCATTGACTACATTTAGCTCGTGACTCGACCAACTTGTTGGATGCATTTGCTGTTTGTTCTGGTTGTGTTTCAGATGATTTTGTGCCCAATAGAAATGAATGATAAATAATGTATTGTCCCATTTTGGAGTCACTTTTATTGTGAATAAGAATAGAATATGTTTCTAAACACTTCTACATTAATGTGGATGTTACCGTGGTAACGGATAATCCTGAATGAATCGTGAATAATGATGAGTGAGAAAGTTATAGACACACAAATATCACACCCCCCAAAAATGCTGACCTCCCCTGTTATTGTAATGGTGAGAGGTTAGCATCTCTTGGGGGTATGACACAAAATGCTAACTTCCCCTGTTATTGTAATGGGGAGAGGTTAGCATGTCTTGGGGGTATGATATAAAATGCTAACTTCCCCTGTTATTGTAATGGGGAGAGGTTAGCATGTCTTGGGGGTATGATATAAAATGCTAACTTCCCCTGTTATTGTAATGGTGAGAGGTTAGCATGTCTTGGGGATATGATATAAAATGCTAACTTCCCCTATTATTGTAATGGTGAGAGGTTAGCATGTCTTGGGGATATGATATAAAATGCTAACTTCCCTTGTTATTGTAATGGTGAGAGGTTAGCATGTCTTGGGGGTATGATATAAATTGCTAACCTCAAAAGTTATTGTAATGGTGATAGGGTAGCATGTCTTGGGGGTATGATATAAAATGCTAACCTCCCCTGTTATTGTAATGGTGAGAGGTTAGCATGTCTTGGGGATATGATTTAAAATGCTAACCTCCCCTGTTATTGTAATGGTGAGAGGTTAGCATGTCTTGGGGATATGATTTAAAATGCTAACCTCCCCTGTTATTGTAAAGGTGAGAGGTTAGCATGTCTTGGGGATATGATTTAAAATGCTAACCTCCCCTGTTATTGTAATGGTGAGAGGTTAGCATGTCTTGGGGATATGATATAAAATGCTAACTTCCCCTGTTATTGTAATGGTGAGAGGTTAGCATGTCTTAGGGGTATGATATAAAATGCTAACCTCCCCTGTTATTGTAATGGTGAGAGGTTAGCATGTCGTGGGGGTATGATATTTGTGCATCTGTAACTTCTTCACTCACTATTGTTCACGATTCATTCATGACAGATCCTTAGTGTGGACACCGAGGAACTTGAAACTCTCAACCTGCTCTGCAGCCCCGTCAATGAGAATTGGGGCGTGCTCGGCCCTCCTTTTCCTGTAGTCCACGATCAGCTCCTTTATCTTGCTCACAATGAGGGAGAGGTAGTTGTCCTGGCACCACACCTCCAGGTCTCTGACCTCCTCCCTATAGGCTGTCTCATCATTGTTGGTGATCAGGCCTACCACTGTTGTGTCATCAGCAAATTTAATGATGGTGTTGGAGTCGCGCTTGGTCACAGTCGTGGGTGAACAAGAAGTACCGAAGGGCACGCACCCCTGAGGGGCCCCAGTGTTGAGGATCAGTATGACAGATGTGTTCTTACCCACCCTCACTACCTGGGGGCGACCAGTCAGGAAGTCCAGGATCCAGTTGCAGGGGGAGGTGTTTAGTCCCAGGGTCCTTAGCTTAGTGATGAGCTTCGAAGGCACTATGATGTTGAACGCTGAGCTGTAGTCAATGAACAGCATTCTAACGTAGGTGCTCCTTTTGTCCAGGTGGGAAAGGGCAGTGTGGAGTGCAATAGAGATTGCATCATCTGTGGATCTGTTGTGGCGGTCTGCGAATAGGAGTGGGTCCAGGATATCCACGAGTTTTGCAAAATGTGTATAATCTCCAGTTTAACAATATAGTGAGTTAGGCCTATAATAGCTTAATACACTATATATGCAAAAGTATGTGGACACCCCTTCAAATGAGTGGTTTTGGCTATTTCAGCCACACCCGTTGGTGACAGACGTATAAAATTTAGCACATAGCCATGCAATCTCCATAGACAAACAATGACAGTAGAATGGCCTTACTGAATAGCTCAGTGACTTTCAATGTGACACCGTCATAGCATGACACTTTTCCAACAAGTCAGTTTGTCAAATTTCTGCCCTGCTAGAGCTGCCCCAGTCAACTGTAAGTGCTGTCATTGTGAAGTGGAAACGTCTAGGAGCAACAACAGCTCAGCCGGGACATGGTAGACCACAACAAGCTCACAGAACTGGAGAGCTGAAGCGCATCATCTGTCCTCGGTTGCAATACCGAGTTCCAAACTGTCTCCGGACGCAACGCCAGCACAAGACCTGTTCGTCGGGAGGTTCATGAAATGGGTGTCCATGGCCGAGCAGCCGCACACAAGTCTAAGATCACCATACGCAATGCCAAGCGTCGGTTAGACTGGTGTAAAGCTCGCCACCATTGGACTCTGGAGCAGTGTAAACACGTTATCTGGAGTGATGAATCACTCTTCTCCATCTGGCAGTCCGACGGACAAACCTGGGTTTGGTGGATGCCAGGAGAACGCTACCTGCCCCAATGCATAGTGCCCACTGTAAAGTTTGGTGGAGGAGGAATAATGGTTTGGGCTGTTTTCATTTTCCAGGCCCCTTAGTTCCAGTGAAGGGAAATCTTAACGCTACAGCATACAATGACATTCTAGATTATTCTGTGCTTCCAACTTTGTGACAAAGCTTGCACACTGTGCATTCACTCAGCTTCAGCTTGATTTCAGGCATGAGAGAGTCTATTATTTACCCTCCCATTCTAGCTACAGTGTCAGTTCAGTCCATTGTTGGTTACAGACAGCATTGTCCCCTACAAAGGACGCTGTGTTTTCCACCGAGAAGGTGCATGTGACGCAGGAACCCCTCTTTATACTTCTGTAGGTTATTTTTTTCAGTGGGAGGGGGGGTTCAGTAGGTGGCGGTAATGCACCATAGTGTTCGATGCCAATCACGACAAACCCCACAGAGGAAGAAGAAGCCTACCGCTTTTGCCCGTTTATGTCACGGGCCATAGACCGGTTCCCCACGGCTCAGCATAATCGAATAACCCATTGTTTTCCACCCGGCCGGCCACTCCTCTTTCCCTGTGCGCTTTCACTTCGGATTGGCTGTCCTGTCTTCACTACCCTCTCTTATCTCAAAGTTCCGTGTTAACAGTCAGGCATTTCATTGTTTGATTTGTAGTCAACATTGTCATTCAGGACTCTTCTGGCCCGCAGCTCTAAGATCTTTGTAGTCATGTCTGACCGAGGCTCTTTTGATACCAACGTGGTGACTTTAACCCGGTTTGTGCTGGAGGAAGGGAGGAAAGCGAAGGGGACAGGGGAGCTCACTACCCTGCTCAATTCGATGTGCACGGCGGTCAAAGCCATCTCCACAGCCGTGAGGAAAGCTGGCATCGCCAACCTGTAAGTAATTATCATCACACTTAGCATGCATGCCTTCAACAAAATAGGACTTGTCTGTCTCTCTCTCTCATTGGAGAGACAATTTACACACTGAATGAAGTTTCAGATGCACCATATCCACGTAAGGAGGTTGGTGGGAATTTGGGGAGGACGGGCTCGCGGGAATGGCTGGAACAGACTCAGTTGAATGAGAGACAGACCGCATGGAAACTTACGCCATTCAAATTCAAGTTGAAATACCTATTCAAATTTGGCTTAAACAAATTGCCTGTCATTGAACCAAATGCACTTTATGGCAGCGAGGTGAACAAGATTTCCTCATGGGACAAACACCCCATTGAAACCCTGAATGCAGAGGTCTGTATGATTCTCCTACATGTTCAGAGAAACTACAATCAATGCATGCAGGGCAGAATTAGGCCAATATCCATTTAATAATAAAAACTAAAAAAAGAGCAATTCAGTTTTGTTAACATCTAAAATACAGTGACCCCCTCTCATATAATTACCAAGCCCTGCAATGCCAAGAGCTGAGCAAAGAAAAGAGTCCCCTCATCCAGCTAGTCCGGGGGCTGAGTTCACTAACCTGTTCTACTAACACACTGAAGTCTCAGTCCCCTCATCCAGCTGGTCCTGGGGCTGAGTTCACTAACCTGTTCTACTAACACACTGAAGCCTCAGTCCCCTCATCCAGCTAGTCCTGGGGCTGAGTTCACTAACCTGTTCTACTAACACACTGAAGTCTCAGTCCCCTCATCCAGCTGGTCCTGGGGCTGAGTTCACTAACCTGTTCTACTAACACACTGAAGCCTCAGTCCCCTCATCCAGCTGGTCCTGAGTTCACTAACCTGTTCTACTAACACACTGAAGCCTCAGTCCCCTCATCCAGCTGGTCCTGAGTTCACTAACCTGTTCTACTAACCCACTGAAGCCTCAGACCCCTCATCCAGCTGGTCCTGGGGCTGAGTTCACTAACCTGTTCTACTAACACACTGAAGCCTCAGTCCCCTCATCCAGCTGGTCCTGGGGTTGAGTTCACTAACCTGTTCTACTAACACACTGAAGCCTCAGTCCCCTCATCCAGCTGGTCCTGAGATCACTAACCTGTTCTACTAACACACTGAAGCCTCAGACCCCTTATCCAGCTGGTCCTGGGGCTGAGTTCACTAACCTGTTCTACTAACACACTGAAGCCTCAGTCCCCTCATCCAGCTGGTCCTGGGGTTGAGTTCACTAACCTGTTCTACTAACACACTGAAGCCTCAGTCCCCTCATCCAGCTGGTCCTGAGATCACTAACCTGTTCTACTAACACACTGAAGCCTCAGTCCACTCATCCAGCTGGTCCTGGGGCTGAGTTCACTAACCTGTTCTACTAACACACTGAAGCCTCAGTCCCCTCATCCAGCTGGTCCTGGGGCTGAGTTCACTAACCTGTTCTACTAACACACTGAAGCCTCAGTCCCCTCATCCAGCTGGTCCTGGGGCTGAGTTCACTAACCTGTTCTACTAACACACTGAAGCCTCAGTCCCCTCATCCAGCTGGTCCTGGGGCTGAGTTCACTAACCTGTTCTACTAACCCACTGAAGCCTCAGACCCCTTATCCAGCTGGTCCTGGGGCTGAGTTCACTAACCTGTTCTACTAACCCACTGAAGCCTCAGTCCCCTCATCCAGCTGGTCCTGGGGCTGAGTTCACTAACCTGTTCTACTAACACACTGAGGCCTCAGTCCCCTCATCCAGCTGGTCCTGGGGCTGAGTTCACAAACCTGTTCTACTAACACACTGAAGCCTCAGTCCCCTCATCCAGCTGGTCCTGAGTTCACTAACCTGTTCTACTAACACACTGAAGCCTCAGTCCCCTCATCCAGCTGGTCCTGAGTTCACTAACCTGTTCTACTAACCCACTGAAGCCTCAGTCCCCTCATCCAGCTGGTCCTGAGTTCACAAACCTGTTCTACTAACACACTGAAGTCTCCTGATCAGAACATCCAATCAATCAGAATAAACCAAATTATAACACAATCAAAACAAACTACATTGCTTATTGGGAAGCACAAACACAAAGCAAAATGCAGTGATATCTGGCCCTAAATCGACAGTACACCGTGGCTAACTATTTGACCATGGTTACTGATCAAAACCTTAGACAAACCTTGACAAAGTACAGGCTCAGTGAGCACAGCCTTGCCATTGAAGGGTAGACACAGGAAAACCTGTCTCCCTGTAGAGGAGAGGCTGTGCAACCACTGCACAACAGCAGAACCTGAGACGGAGCTGCATTTCCTGACAAAATGTAAAAAATATAGAACAATTATTGTCTTTTCCCCAAATTTGAATCCCTTATTCACAGTTTCAAAGACCTCTCTGATGAGAGCAGGCTCCCATCCTGTTGGGGGAGGACGCTGAGAGCTGTGGGTTGGCAGCGCACTACATTGCTGCCTGCCATAAGATGAGGGACAGTGTCTGACAGACCAACCTGCACATGTCCTCTACTGTATGCTTATTGTATGGTTATTTTGACCCTTGGTTATTGTTGTTACTGTTGTCAAAATTGATAATTCAAATAATACTGTTAGTATTGTAAATCTCCAATATGTACGTTTGTTACGCCAAGCGAATTGAATGGTATCAAACATGTGGTTTGATTCCATTGGCTCCGTTCCAGCCATTCTAGTGAACCATTCTCCACTCAGCAGAGGGTAGCCTAGGCACTAAGGTTATCAGGCTGTTTGACCAATCACTTGTGACATAGGTAAGGTAGGTAGCTGTATTTTATGTACCTTCACATTCCATTTGATGTGGTATTTGTTTATTTTTATTTAACTAGGCAAGTCATTATTTTCCAATGACAGCCTACCAAAAGGCCTCCTGCAGGGATGGGATGAAAATAAATGAAAATGCATATATATACAACATGGTGTGTTACCTAAGATGACAACACTGCATGGTAGCAACACAAAACATGGTACACAACATGGTGCAAACATTATTGGACACAGACAACAGGACAAAGGTCCAGAAGGTAGAGACAACAATACATCACACAAAGCAGCCACAACTGTCAGTAAGAGTGACCATGATTGAGTCTCTGAATGAAGAGTCTAAGATAAACCTGTCCAGTTTGAGTGTTTGTTGCAGCTCATTCCAGTTGATAACTGCAGCGAACAGAAAAGACGAGCGACCCAGGGATGTGTGTGCTTTGGGGACCTTTAACAGAAAGTGACTGGCAGGACAGGCAGTAGATATCTCAGATAGGGGGGCGTGAGGCCTAAGAGGGTTTTATAAATAAGCATTAACCAGTGGGTCTTGCGACAGGTATACAGAGATGACCTGGTTACAGAAGAGTATAGAGTGCGGTGATGTGTCCTGTAAGGAGCATTGGTGGCAAATCTGATGGCCGAATGGTAAAGAACATCTAGCTGCTCGAGAGCACCCATACCTGCCGATCTATAAATTACGTCTCCGTAATCTAGCATGGGTAGGATGGTCATCTGAATCAGGGTTAGTTTGGCAGCTGGGGTGAAAGTGGAGCGATTACGATAGAGGAAACCAAGTCTAGATTTTAACTTCATCCTGCAGCTTTGATATGTGCTGAGAGAAGGACAGTGTTTTTGGTATACACAATCGCACTCACTTCCTCATTTCAAAATTGCAGAATCACACTTGGCACATATTTGGTTGTCTTTACATGTGGTAATGTGGAGTTGTTTTTGTGAAAGAGCACTGGTCAACTAAAACCAGCACATCAACCGACAGGACTAATCTGTCTCTCATTAGAGACACATACAGTTGAAGTCGGAAGTTTACATACACCTTAGCCAATTATATCTAAACTCGGTTTTTCACAATTCCTGACATTTAATCCTTTTAAAAAGTCCCTGTATTAGGTCAGTTAGGATCACCGGTTTATTTTCAGAATGTGAAATGTCAGAATAATAGTAGAGAGAGTGATTTATTTCAGCTTTTTATTTCTTTCATCACATTCCCAGTGGGTCAGAAGTTTACATACACTCAATTAGTATTTGGCAGCATTGCCTTTAAATTGTTTAACTTGGGTCAAACATTGTGGGTAGCCTTCCACAAGATTCCCACAATAAGTTGGGTGAATTTTGACCCATTCCTCCTGACAGATCTGGTGTAACTGAGTCAGGTTTGATCTACACACCATAATGACATCATAACACCATAATGACGAAGCAAAAACACCTTTTTAGATTTTTATATATACATTTGCAAACATTTATGAAAAACTGTTTTTGATTTGTCATTATGGTGTGTTGTGTGTAGATAATTTTTCCTCAGCAAGGTTTGAAATTATTGTTTTAGTCAGACTGTCTGTGCTTTTTGCTGCCAATTTGCAGTCTACGAATGATTTGTAATTACGTTCCGGCACCACGACCATCCACTCCCCAAGGAAATTGGCCCCCAGCTGAATCTAGTTGATGATCCCCAGGATTTGGCTTAGTATGAAATGTAGCCGTAATGCTGAGGTGGCGTTGGCATGCACCTTAAAGCCAGACTCATTTACATCATTTGGGTTTATGAAACAAGGGGGGGGGCCTAGACGTAGCGGTGGTTAGGAGGAGGTAGCGGTGGTTAGGAGGAGGTAGCGGTGGTTAGGAGGAGGTAGCGGTGGTTAGGAGGAGGTAGCGGTGGTTAGGAGGAGGTAGCGGTGGTTAGGAGGAGGTAGCGGTTCTGTCTCTACCCTGGTTGACAGGTATGGCACAGCGGGCAGCACCACTGAGATGGGTAGTGGGTACTAATTGCATCTCCTCTCGTCTTCCCAGGTATGGCACAGCGGGCAGCACCACTGAGATGGGTAGTGGGTACTAATTGCGTCTCCTCTCGTCTTCCCAGGTATGGCATAGCGGGCAGCACCAATGTGACTGGGGACCAGGTGAAGAAGCTGGACATCCTGTCTAACAACCTGGTTATCAACATGATCAAATCCTCCTTCACATCCTGTGTCCTGGTGTCAGAGGAGGATGACACCGCCATCATAGTAGAACCAGACAGACAGGTAACTAACGCTGTTGTCCTGGTGTTAAAGGGATGATAGTAGAACTAGACGAAGGTTAGTTATTGGACCAAAGGTTATTCAAATTCTGGCAGCATTGCTGTTTAGAGCAGGGGGGGCAACCCACCAGAAAGTCCACATTTTGTTTCTATCCCTGCACTGATGAGCATAATACAAATTATCACTTTTATCTGGTCTCCTCCAGGGTAAATATATAGTGTGTTTTGACCCCCCCCCAGGGTAAATACGTGTTGTGTTTTGACTCCCCTGGTCTCTCCTCCAGGGTAAATACGTGTTGTGTTTTGACTCCCCTGGTCTCTCCTCCAGGTTAAATACGTGTTGTGTTTTGACTCCTCCAGGGTAAATACATGTTGTGTTTTGACTCCCCTGGTCTCTCCTCCAGGTTAAATACGTGTTGTGTTTTGACTCCTCCAGGGTAAATACGTGTTGTGTTTTGACTCCCCTGGTCTCTCCTCCAGGGTAAATACGTGGTGTGTTTTGACTCCTCCAGGGTAAATACGTGTTGTGTTTTGACTCCCCTGGTCTCTCCTCCCAGGGTAAATACGTGGTGTGTTTTGACTCCCCTGGTCTCTCCTCCAGGGTAAATACGTGGTGTGTTTTGACCCTCTGGATGGCTCCTCCAACATCGACTGCTTGGCTTCCATCGGCACCATCTTTGCTGTCTTTAGGAAGGTCTGTATTCTATAGGCTTCTCTACAAGAGCCATATCTCATGTTGTTTTTAACCAAACAGAAGGTGAACCCAGCGGGCAGTGTGTTGGACCAGGCTGGGTTTGTATGGATGTGTTCTATAAAGTGCTTTGACACCTAATGTATTTAGCTTATACAGTGGCAAGAAAAAGTATGTGAACCCTTTGGAATTACCTGGATTTCTGCATACAATTTGATCTGATTTTCATTTAAGTCACAACAATAGACAAACACAGTGTGCTTAAACTAAAACACAGAAAATATACATCACTTAATCATTGTATCGGT
Source organism: Oncorhynchus masou masou (assembly GCF_036934945.1). Lineage (NCBI taxonomy): Eukaryota > Metazoa > Chordata > Actinopteri > Salmoniformes > Salmonidae > Oncorhynchus > Oncorhynchus masou. The sequence goes on from NW_027010104.1 coordinate 21,243, forward strand.
TGTAAAAAAGTATGTGAACCCCCTAATAGCTAATGACTTCTCCAAAAGATAATTGGAGTCAGGAGTCAGCTAACCTGGAGTCCAATCAGTGAGATGAGATTGGAGATGTTGGTTAGAGCGGCCTTGCCCTATTGAAACAGTCAACATTTGTTTGCTATTCACAAGGAGCATTGCCTGATATCAACCATGCCTCGAGCAAAAGATCTCAGAAGACCTAAGATTAAGAATTGTTGACTTGCATAAAGTAGGAAAGGGTTACAAAAGTATCTCTAAAAGCCTTGATGTTCATCAGTCCACGGTAAGACAAATTGTCTATAAATGGAGAAAGTTCAGCACTGTTGCTACTCTCCCTAGGAGTGGCCATCCTGCAAAGATGACTGCAAGAGCACACGCAGAATGCTCAATGGGGTTAAGAAGAATCCTAGAGTGTCAGCTAAAGACTTACAGAAATCTCTGGAACATGCTAACATCTCTGTTGATGAGTCTACGATAAGTAAAACACTAAACAAGAAGAGTGTTCATGGGAGGACACCACGGAAGAAGCCACTGCTGTCCAAAATAACCATTGGTGCAGGTCTGAAGTTCGCAAAAGAACACCTGGATGTTCCACAACGCTACTGGCAAAATATTACGTGGACAGATGAAACTACAGTTGAGTTGTTTGGAAGGAACACACAACACTATATGTGGAGAAAAAAGGCACAGCACCAACATCAAAACCTAATCCCAACTGTAAAGTATGGTGGAGGGAGCATCATGGCTTGGGTCTGCTTTGCTGCCTCAGGGCCTGGACAGCTTGCTGTCATCGAAGCAAAAATGAATTCCCAAGTTTATCAAGACATTTTGCAGGAGAATGTTAGGCTGTCTGTCAACAGAAGTTTGGTGCTGCAACAGGACAATGACCCAAAACACAGAAGTAAATAAACAACAAAATGCCTTCAACAGAAGAAAATACACCTTCTGTAGTGGCCCAGTCAGAGTCCTGACCTCAACCCGATTGAGATGCTGAGGCATGACCTCGAGAGAGCGGTTCACACCAGACATCCCAAGAATATTGCTGAACTGAAACAGTTTTGTAAAGAGGAATGGTCCAAAATTCCTCCTGACTGTTGTGCAGGTCTGATCCACAACTACAGAAAACATTTAGTTGCGGTTATTGCTGCCAAAGGAGGGTCAACCAGTTCTTGAATACAAGGGTTCACATACTTTCCCCACCCTGCACTGTGTTTACACGGTGTGTTCAATAGACATGAAAACGTATAATTGTTTGTGATACTAGTTTAAGCAGATGGTGTTTGTCTATTGTTGTGACCCTAGATGAAGATCAGATCAAATGTCATGACCAATTTATACAGAAATCCAGGTGATTCCAAAGGGTTCACCTACTGTTTCTTACCACTGTAGATGCATTTTTTTTTAAACGATCAAATAAATCAACCAATAGTCCGGTGTGTCTTCCAGACGACAGAGGACGACCCGTGTGAGAACGACGCACTGCAGCCCGGAAGGAACATCGTTGCGGCTGGATACGCCCTCTATGGCAGCGCCACCATGATGGTACTGTCCACTGGGCAGGGGGTCAACTGCTTCATGTTGGACCCGGTCAGTACATACCCACTACCGGGCAGGAAGTCAACTACTGTCCCCTTGAGTACTGTCCTCTACCCACATCACTGCAGCTGTTATAGCTCAGCAAGTCAACTACTGCTTGTCCCCTTGAGTACCTTCCTCTACCCACATCACTGCAGCTGTTATAGCTCAGCAAGTCAACTACTGCTTGTCCCCTTGAGTACCTTCCTCTACCCGCAGCTATTATAACTTTTACTGGACCTTTCATGTTAATGTATGTCTGCTGATTGGATCATTCACGTTAATGTATCCAGCTGTCTCTCCGCTGATTGGATCATTCACATTAATGTATCCAGCTGTCTGTCCGCTGATTGGATCATTCATGTTAATGTATCCAGCTGTCTGTCCGCTGATTGGATCGTTTATTTATCTCTCTGTCAGGCCATAGGTGAGTTCATTCTGGTGGACAGAGATCTAAAGATCAAACCGAAAGGGAATATCTACAGTCTGAATGAAGGATACACCAAATACTTTGACCCCGCTGTCACGGAGTACCTGCAAAAGAAGAAGTTCCCCGAGGTACCTGCACACAAAGTAGTTCCCCGAGGTACCTGCACACAAAGTAGTTCCCCGAGGTACCTGCACACAAAGTAGTTCCCCGAGGTACCTGCACACAAAGTAGTTCCCCGAGGTACCTGCACACAAAGTAGTTCCCCGAGGTACCTGCACACAAAGTAGTTCCCCGAGGTACCTGCACACAAAGTAGTTCCCCGAGGTACCTGCACACAAAGTAGTTCCCGAGGTACCTGCACACAAAGTAGTTCCCCGAGGTACCTGCACACAAAGTAGTTCCCCGAGGTACCTGCACACAAAGTAGTTCCCCGAGGTACCTGCACACAAAGTAGTTCCCCGAGGTACCTGCACACAAAGTAGTTCCCCGAGGTTAGGCTTGCGTCTAGCCAAGGTAGTTCCTTACTTGAGATTATTTTCTCTAACATCTGAAACTGGCTGTATACAGAACAGATACAATGGTGAAATGTCCCCCTGTTATTGGCTAACCATTTAGGCTGTAACTGTGTTTTGTGGTTCAGGGGCTAACCCTTACTCTGTGTCTCAGGATGGGAGTGCCCCGTACGGTGCCCGCTATGTGGGTTCTATGGTAGCAGACGTCCACAGGACCCTGGTCTATGGAGGAATCTTCCTCTACCCTGCTAACGTCAAGAGCCCTGAGGAAAGGTGGGCCCTGACCTCTAACCTCTCAAGGGGAAAGATGGGTCAAGATGTTGTAGCTTTGTGTCCTGGCTTGTTTAGTTTCCTAATGTGGAGGGTCACAATGTGATCAATGTGTGTTCATCTCCTCTATTGCTGAAAGCAGAAGAGCTGGAGCTGAAATAGGAAATGGAGGTGGTGTTCTTGGCATGTCACAACAGTGATGTCTTCAGAACAGTGACGGTTGTGTGTAAGGATGTGGTTCTGTTGAATAATATATTTATTGTTGTCGCCTAACCCTACCACCTCCCCTAATTGGAGTAAACTAATGGATAACAAAGCTTAGGCTTCTACTTCCAATTTATACAGAACAAAAATAAACTCAACATGTACAGTGTTGGTTCCATGAGCTGAAATAAAAGATCACGGAAATGTTCCATACGCACAAAACGCTGATTTCTCTCATGTTGCACAAACTTGTTTTCACCCGTTAGTGAGCATTTCTCCTTTGCCAAGATAATCCATCCACCTGACCGGTGTGGAATATCAAGAAGCATCATAACACAGGTGCACCTTGTGCTGGGGACAAAAGGCCACTCTAAAATGTGCAGTTTTGTTACAACACTGTTGAAGGAATTTAATTCCTCTGTTTTAATTTCCAATTAAAACTAAACACTCTGTCAATTCTTAAGACCCTTATTTTATAGGAATGGACAGAGCCCGGTCTTAAAAGTCAAGTAACAGCCTTTATTCAAGAGAGTACTGAGTACACACACATTTGACGTCAGCGTTTTCTAAATGTTCCGTCTCTTCTTGACACTGGTAGAAAGGCTCTATAGCTCTCAAGCCTTCCCTCCTTGCCTAGAGCCAAGGTCAGTCAGTGTAGATAAGCATTCGAGACAGTTCATTCATTTGTACCAAGGAACAGACCGTCATTGTTCTGAACTCTTGACCACATTCAATACTGGGATCAAGAGAGAATTCATACATGTACAGTAGCATAATAGTATTCTGATTAGTGCATCCTGATTGAAATGTATACATAATTAGTCATTATAGATAAAAATTCCTTAAACACACAACGCAAGTTTTGAGGAAGCGTGTGTAACAGCATAGAATTTACGCCCGTCCCTCGCCCCGACCTGGGTGCGAACCAGGGACGCTCTGCACACGTCAAGTCACCCTCAAAGCATCGTTACCCATCACTCCACAAAGCCGCGGCCCTTGCAGAGCAAGGGGAACCACTACTTCAAGGTCTCAGAGCAAGTGACGTCACTGATTGAAACGCCACTAGCGCGCACCACCGCTAACTAGCTAGCCATTTCACATCGGCTACACGTGGCATGCTAACTGCAGGAATATCCGCCAGAGAATCGAATGTGCATTTCCCTACCATAAGCCGCCTCCAACATCATTTTAGAGGACATCCACACCTGGCTTCTCCAGCCACCTGGACAGCTGATAGGACTATTTCTTTCTGTAATCAAGCCCTTTTGTTAGGGAAAACTCATTCAGGATTTGGTTGTGTCCCTGCCCAGTCATGTGAACTACATAGATTAGGGCCAAATGAATGTGTTTATTGATTTCCTTATGAACTGTAACTCAATATCATTTCATGTGTTTTTGTTTGTGCATACATATATATTACATACTAAAAACAAGCCACATGAGGACAGCACCAAAACAAGTGATCTAATCATTCTCTTCGCAGCAAAATCTACAGAGCTGGGATGGTTGTATCCTCATGTACATAAATCAATTAGTATATTTGGTATTTTCTCGTGGATTAAACTGAAATTGCAACCAACTTCCTATGGCTTGTTTAAAAAATAGAGATTCTGGAGATTATTTCGTTATCAAATAACTGAGAGTGAGAGGTTGTAATCTGACTAAATGAGAAAAGGTCATTTTTACTCATTTGCCGGAAAACCAGTTTGGATTTAAGTATGACTGAAGCCTTTAGTGAGAGGTCTGCTGCTTTAATAATTTCTGCCCTCCGAATTCATTAAATAAATAGGCCCGTTACATTTTTTCTGGCTTGTTCCAAATAAGTGGAATATTTTTTTTTTTGCTCATAATTTAAACATGTCGTTAGGTGTAGGCAGGACCATAAGTAAATAGGTAAACTGGGATATGACTAAAGAATGAATTAGGGTGATTTCTTAACTTAATATTAAAATCTACTGTAGTGAGATCACTTTCTTTTGGGATATGAATAACGAGTATACCCACATCATCAGACCATGGATACAATGACAGCTTTGTTTTTAAGCTCTGAATTTCTAGCCCCCTTTATTATTGTTGGATCTGATTTTAATATAATAAATAGATATGCTGATAGCGGACAACCTTGTTTATCTCCTCTTGACAATTTAATACTTTCTGAGAAGTAGCCATTAGTTACTATTTTACACCTGGAGTTTACTATACATGACTTATACAATGGGTTAAAGAGATTCTCAATTTAAAATAGTCCAGGCATGTATATATAAATTCCAGTTGTCTTTTCAAAGTCTGCTATGAATACCAGGCCATTATGAACACCTGTTCTTTCCATGACAGACTGTCCAGGTGAAACTGATCCCTTATTGATGTTAAATCCACTTCAATCAGTGTAGATGAAGGGGAGGAGACCAGGTTTAAAAATCCTTCTTTAATCTGAGACAACTGAGACATGGATTGTGTTCAGAGGGTGGATGGACATGACGAAAGATTTAAGTGGGTAATAGGTGATAATAAGTGGTAATAGGTGCCGTGCCAGGTGCTTCAGTTCGTGTCAAGAACTGCAACAGTTCTGGGGTTTTCAAACTCAACCGTTTCCTGTATGTATCAAGAATGGTCCAAAAGACCATCCAGCTAACTTGAAACAGCTGTGGGAAGCATGAGTCAACATGGGCCTGTTGAACGCTTTGGACACCTTGATGAATTGAGGCTGTTCTGAGGGAAAAAGGGGGTGAACTCAATATTAGGAAGATATTCTGTAATATTAAGTGTTCTCTGTGTTCTAGCTGCGTCTGCTGTATGAGTGCAACCCCATGGCGTTCATCATCGAGCAGGCAGGCGGTATGGCAACCACAGGAAGTCAGAACGTCCTGGACATTCAGCCAATCAACATCCACCAGAGAGTTCCCGTGGTGATGGGGTCACCTAGTGACGTCCAGGAGTACCTGGATATATACCAAAAACACCAGGCCAACAATGGTAACTAGGGACCGCACACACCAGGCCAACAATGGTAACTAGGGACGCACACACCAGGCCAACAATGGTAACTAGGGACCGCACACACCAGACCAACAATGGTAACTAGGGACCGCACACACCAGGCCAACAATGGTAACTAGGGTCCTAGTAACTAGGGACCAAGCAGGTACACACTCCCTATGTAAAGACCCATTATAAACCAAGAGACCAAAGATCCTCTATCACTTATAAGACTCAGCATGCTGTTGACCAAGTGACCAATGATACACCAACACTCCATCAACCACTAGACTAGACCAAAGATACACCCTCACCACCCAGACCAAAGAATAAGTAAACCAATATAGCCACCAACTACTTCCCATCCTGGACCAGGAACTGAAGGGGAAGTGACCATTTTCCCATTATTCCTTCATTGTAATTTATTTTCAAGGAATTTGCAGTACCTTCTCAGACCACCATGGGGAACCAGTGTGTGAAATATTTATCAGTACAACTAAATATCAGACAGACCTAATGTTACCTCTATGCAGTATATAAGATATGTGCCTTGACACAGATATTGTTTGTGATGATGAAACATGTGAATAATAAACCTGGGTGGTGCTGTACCAAACAGAATGTTGTACCTCATTTCACAACACATGCAGCAGGATGCTTTGGAACGATCAGATAGAAATATGCTTACTTACAACAAAGATATCTATGGCCTGTAGAGGATATTGTTTCGGCTCTTTTCATGGCATTTCTATCTGCAATGTTTGGCTAATGAACCCTGGAGTCAGATGGTCTTAAATGAACAGCAAAGATAAACCAGACTGATGGGCAGCCCACAGTACACTGATTGTCTAACAACATAACACTGTGTCTCGTGATATTTTCTCTGCAAACCAATGATTCTCACAACACTCTTTCAGACAACTTTAGGTCCAATGAACTCAGAGACCAATAGTTTCCATGATGCCTCAGATGAGGACACATTGTACACTAGAGCAGCGGTCCCCAACCACAGGGCCGCAGACCGTATCGGGGCGCTGCACAGAAAGGATAAACAACTAATTTAAAGTAATAATTATATACAATTCTATGCTATTTGTGCAGTAATTACATTGAACTTGGTGCAGATAAAGTGGCTGCATTCAAAGCCAAACTGTGACTGTGGTTGACGGCGAGTGGACAGGGGCATATTTGACATGTTCCAAACAGCAGGATTTTGGGAGAGACAGACTGGGCCGCCTGCCTCCCAGCTGATGAGCGATCATCTAGCTTCACAGTCAACGGAGCTTGAGCGCTACTTCCCAAACGCCAAAGACCCACGAAGGAGAAGGAATGGATCCGCGACCCATTTGTGAATGTCCCAGGTGAATCGTCCATGTCAACCGCTGTTCCCCCAGACACAGTGAGTCAACCGCTGTTCCCCCAGACAGTGAGTCAACCGCTGTTCCCCCAGACAGTGAGTCAACCGCTGTTCCCCCAGACAGTGAGTCAACCGCTGTTCCCCCAGACAGTGAGTCAACCACTGTTCCCCCAGACACAGTGAGTCAACCTCTGTTCCCCCAGACACAGAGTCAACCTCTGTTCCCCCAGACAGTGAGTCAACCGCTGTTCCCCTAGACACAGTGAGTCAACCACTGTTCCCCCAGACACAGAGTCAACCTCTGTTCCCCCAGACACAGAGTCAACCTCTGTTCCCCCAGACACAGTGAGTCAACCTCTGTTCCCCCAGACACAGTGAGTCAACCGCTGTTCCCCCAGACACAGTGAGTCAACCGCTGTTCCCCCAGACACAGAGTCAACCTCTGTTCCCCCAGACACAGAGTCAACCTCTGTTCCCCCAGACACAGTGAGTCAACCTCTGTTCCCCCAGACACAGTGAGTCAACCGCTGTTCCCCCAGACACAGAGTCAACCTCTGTTCCCCCAGACACAGTGAGTCAACCTCTGTTCCCCCAGACACAGTGAGTCAACCGCTGTTCCCCCAGACACAGTGAGTCAACCGTTGTTCCCCCAGACACAGTGAGTCAACCGCTGTTCTCCTAGACACAGTGAGTCAACCGCTGTTCCCCCAGACACAGTGAGTCAACCGCTGTTCCCCTTGACACAGTGAGTCAACCGCTGTTCCCCCAGACACAGTGAGTCAACCACTGTTCCCCCAGACACAGAGTCAACCTCTGTTCCCCCAGACACAGAGTCAACCTCTGTTCCCCCAGACACAGTGAGTCAACCTCTGTTCCCCCAGACACAGTGAGTCAACCGCTGTTCCCCCAGACACAGTGAGTCAACCGTTGTTCCCCCAGACACAGTGAGTCAACCGCTGTTCTCCTAGACACAGTGAGTCAACCGCTGTTCCCCCAGACACAGTGAGTCAACCGCTGTTCCCCTTGACACAGTGAGTCAACCGCTGTTCCCCCAGACACAGTGAGTCAACCGCTGTTCCCCCAGACACAGTGAGTCAACCGCTGTTCCCCCAGACACAGTGAGTCAACCGCTGTTCCCCTTGACACAGTGAGTCAACCGCTGTTCCCCCAGACACAGTGAGTCAACCGCTGTTCCCCCAGACACAGTGAGTCAACCGCTGTTCCCCAGACAGTGAGTCAACCGCTGTTCCCCTAGACACAGTGAGTCAACCGCTGTTCCCCCAGACACAGTGAGTCAACCGCTGTTCCCCCAGACACAGTGAGTTAACCGCTGTTCCCCCAGACACAGTGAGTCAACCGCTGTTCCCCAGACAGTGAGTCAACCGCTGTTCCCCTAGACACAGTGAGTCAACCGCTGTTCCCCAGACAGTGAGTCAGCCGCTGTTCCCTAGACACAGTGAGTCAACCGCTGTTCCCCCAGACAGTGAGTCAACCGCTGTTCCCCAGACAGTGAGTCAACCGCTGTTCCCCCAGACACAGTGAGTCAACCGCTGTTCCCCCAGACACAGTGAGTCAACCGCTGTTCCCCCAGACACAGTGAGTCAACCACTGTTCCCCCAGACACAGTGAGTCAACCACTGTTCCCCCAGACACAGTGAGTCAACCGCTGTTCCCCCAGACACAGTGAGTCAACCGCTGTTCCCCCAGACACAGTGAGTCAACCGCTGTTCCCCCAGACACAGTGAGTCAACCGCTGTTCCCCTAGACACAGTGAGTCTGCTTCACTCGCAACCCCTTCAGTCAAATTCGATGTGAAGTCTTGTCTAGTGAAAGTTGAAATCTCAGAGAAGTATTTAAGACAGTCATCAAACAGACCCTACAGTCATAGCATCATGATTCAAGGTGTTATTTCTGGATGACATTACAATCCCTGGCCCTGTTAAAGACCTTTTAACTGTGTGGAGCTTTCCTCATCAATGAATGGTTGCTATGTCGGTGTGGGTAACAGGGCGATTTCTCTATACTCCAGTAGCAGCAGGCTTCACATACACATACACCTTCTGGCATGGACTCATCCAGGGTTAACTCTAACCCTGGGAACAGCCACCCTGTGATGCTCGGGTATTGTTTCTTGGACATAGATAAAGTACTGGAAGAAATCATTTTCAATTGAGATTCTCCATTAAGCTTGTTTTTAAGTCCATGACTAGGCCTAATCTGTGTCAGGAACCCCCCCCCATCCAATAGCCAGCGCTGATATAATGACGGAATATTAAACTGACATAGGCCTATTCTACAGAAAAACACCTCTCTCAATGTTTGAGCAACAACAGTATAATGTTGCACACTTGTCTTGCATGATAAGGAAGTGGTCTGTGTTTAACTTCTGTCTTAGCAAGAGCAGTCACACTCACCAACACACATACACCCGGCTGTCTGTCACAAAAGGTCTTCTGTCACTCGATACCCCCTCCGTCCTCATCACAGATGTAACCTGAGGTTCATCCATGCCTTGGGAATTAAGAAGACCTTCTCTGTAACAGCCACACAGTTCTACTGTCCTTGTGGGGACCTAGAGTTGATTTCCATTCAAAATCCTATTTAACCGAACTCTAATTCTAACCTTAAACCGAACTCCTAAGCCAACGGTCTTTGTGGGGTCCTGGGAAATGTCCCCAGGAGGGAAAATGTCCATTGTTTTTGTGGGGACTTTCCCAGGGGACTTGGATCATAACTCTGAGATCGTCACAGATGTGGGGACTCTGTTTGTCATGGACACGGGTCACCACGTCAAGGGGTCACTGCCTGGCCGGTTCCCCTCTCTCAACTGGGATTCTCTGCCTGGCCGGTTCCCTTCTCTCCACTGGGATTTTCTGCCTCTGACCCTATTACAGGGGTTGAGTCACTGGCTTACTGGTGCTCTTCCATGCCGTCCCTAGGGGGGGGTGCGTCACTTGAGTGGGTTGAGTCACTGACGTGATCTTCCTGTCTGGGTTGGCGCCCCCCCTTGGGTTGTGCCGTGGCGGAGATCTTTGTGGGCTATACTCGGCCTTGTCTCAGGATGGTAAGTTGGTGGTTGAAGATATCCCTCTAGTGGTGTGGGGTCTGTGCTTTGGCAAAATGGGTGGGGTTATATCCTTCCTGTTTGGCCCTTCCGGGGGTATCATCGGATGGGGCCACAGTGTCTCCTGACCCGTCCTGTCTCAGCTTCCAGTATTTATGCTGCAGTAGTTTATGTGTCGGGGGGCTAGGGTCAGTTTGTTATATCTGGAGTACTTCTCCTGTCTTATCCGTTGTCCTGTGTGAATTTAAGTATGCTAGCTCTAATTCTCTCTTTCTTTCTTTCTCTCTCTCGGAGGACCTGAGCCCTAGGACCATGCCTCAGGACTACCTGGCATGATGACTCCTTGCTGTCCCCAGTCCACCTGGCCATGCTGCTGCTCTAGTTTCAACTGTTCTGCCTGCTGCTATGGAACCCTGACCTGTTCACTGGACATGCTACCTGTCCCAGATCTGCTGTTTTCAACTCTCTAGAGACAGCAGGAGCGGTAGAGATACTCTTAATGATCGGCTATGAAAAGTAAACTGACATTTACTCCTGAGGTGCTGACCTGTTGCACCCTCTACAACCACTGTGATTATTATTATTGGACCATGCTGGTCATTTATGAACATTTGAACATCTTGGCCATGTTCTGTTATAATCTCCACCCGGCACAGCCAGAAGAGGACTGGCCACCCCACATAGCCTGGTTCCTCTCTAGGTTTCTTCCTAGGTTTTGGCCTTTCTAGGGAGTTTTTCCTAGCCACCATGCTTCTACACATGCATTGCTTGCTGTTTGGGGTTTTAGGCTGGGTTTCCGTACAGCACTTTGAGATATCAGCTGATGTAAGTAAATTTGATTTGAAGGGGTGGACAGTAGCGTTGACCCAGTAAATTTGATTTGAAGGGGTGGACAGTAGCGTTGACCCAGTAAATTTGATTTGAAGGGATGGACAGTAGCGTTGACCCAGTAAATTTGATTTGAAGGGGTGGACAGTAGCGGTGACCCAGTAAATTTGATTTGAAGGGGTGGACAGTAGCGTTGACCCAGTAAATTTGATTTGAAGGGGTGGACAGTAGCGTTGACCCAGTAAATTTGATTTGAAGGGGTGGACAGTAGCGTTGACCCAGTAAATTTAATTTGAAGGGGTGGACAGTAGCGTTAACCCAGTAAATTTGATTTGAAGGGGTGGACAGTAGCGTTGACCCAGTAAATTTGATTTGGAAGGGGTGGACAGTAGCGTTGACCCAGTAAATTTGATTTGAATGGGTGGACAGTAGCGGTGACCCAGTAAATTTGATTTGAAGGGTGGACAGTAGCGTTGACCCAGTAAATTTGATTTGAAGGGGTGGACAGTAGCGTTGACCCAGTAAATTTGATTTGAAGGGGTGGACAGTAGCGTTGACCCAGTAAATTTGATTTGAAGGGGTGGACAGTAGCGTTGACCCAGTAAATTTGATTTGAATGGGTGGACAGTAGCGGTGACCCAGTAAATTTGATTTGAAGGGGTGGATAGTAGCGTTGACCCAGTAAATTTGATTTGAAGGGGTGGACAGTAGCGTTGACCCAGTAAATTTGATTTGAAGGGGTGGACAGTAGCGTTGACCCAGTAAATTTGATTTGAAGGGGTGGACAGTAGCGGTGACCCAGTAAATTTGATTTGAAGGGGTGGACAGTAGCGTTGACCCAGTAAATTTCATTTGAAAGGGTGGACAGTAGCGTTGACCCAGTAAATTTGATTTGAAGGGGTGGACAGTAGCGTTGATCCAGTAAATTTGATTTGAAGGGGTGGACAGTAGCGTTGACCCAGTAAATTTGATTTGAAGGGGTGGACAGTAGCGTTGACCCAGTACATTTGATTTGATGGGGTGGACAGTAGCGGTGACCCAGTAAATTTGATTTGATGGGGTGGATAGTAGCGTTGACCCAGTAAATTTGAAGGGGTGGACAGTAGCGGTGACCCAGTAAATTTGATTTGAAGGGGTGGATAGTAGCGTTGACCCAGTAAATTTGATTTGAAGGGGTGGACAGTAGCGTTGACCCAGTAAATTTGATTTGAAGGGGTGGACAGTAGCGGTGACCCAGTAAATTTGATTTGAAGGGGTGGACAGTAGCGTTGACCCAGTAAATTTGATTTGAAGGGGTGGACAGTAGCGTTGACCCAGTACATTTGATTTGATGGGGTGGACAGTAGCGGTGACCCAGTAAATTTGATTTGATGGGGTGGATAGTAGCGTTGACCCAGTAAATTTGAAGGGGTGGACAGTAGCGGTGACCCAGTAAATTTGATTTGAAGGGGTGGATAGTAGCGTTGACCCAGTAAATTTGATTTGAAGGGGTGGACAGTAGCGTTGACCCAGTAAATTTGATTTGAAGGGATGGACAGTAGCTTTGACCCAGTAAATTTGATTTGAAGGGGTGGACAGTAGCGGTGACCCAGTAAATTTGATTTGAAGGGGTGGACAGTAGCGTTGACCCAGTAAATTTGATTTGAAGGGGTGGACAGTAGCGTTGACCCTGTAAATTTAATTTCAAAGTGTGGACAGTAGCGTTGACCCAGTAAATTTGATTTGAAGGGGTGGACAGTAGCGTTGACCCAGTAAATTTGATTTGAAGGGGTGGACAGTAGCGTTGACCCAGTAAATTTGAAGGGGTGGACAGTAGCGTTGACCCAGTAAATTTGATTTGAAGGGGTGGACAGTAGCGGTGACCCAGTAAATTTGATTTGAAGGGGTGGACAGTAGCGTTGACCCAGTAAATTTGATTTGAAGGGGTGGACAGTAGCGTTGACCCAGTAAATTTAATTTGAAGGGGTGGACAGTAGCGTTGACCCAGTAAATTTGATTTGAAGGGGTGGACAGTAGCGTTGACCCAGTAAATTTGATTTGAAGGGGTGGACAGTAGCGTTGACCCAGTAAATTTGATTTGAATGGGTGGACAGTAGCGGTGACCCAGTAAATTTGATTTGAAGGGGTGGATAGTAGCGTTGACCCAGTAAATTTGATTTGAAGGGGTGGACAGTAGCGTTGACCCAGTAAATTTGATTTGAAGGGGTGGACAGTAGCGGTGACCCAGTAAATTTGATTTGAAGGGGTGGACAGTAGCGTTGACCCAGTAAATTTGATTTGAAGGGGTGGACAGTAGCGTTGATCCTGTCTGTTTACCTCTCGTTATGAATATGTTGTTGTGTTGACCCCAGGGAAGCATTACCTGTTGTTGTGTTTACCCCAGGGAAGCATTACCTGTTCTTGTGTTACATTTACATTTACATTTAAGTCATTTAGCAGACGCTCTTATCCAGAGCGACTTACAAATTGGTGAATTCACCTTCTGACATCAGTGGAACAGCCACTTTACAATAGTGCATCTAAATCATTTAAGGGGGGGGGTGAGAAGGATTGCTTTATCCTATCCTAGGTATTCCTTGAAGAGGTGGGGTTTCAGGTGTCTCCGGAAGGTGGTGATTGACTCCGCTGTCCTGGCGTCGTGAGGGAGTTTGTTCCACCATTGGGGGCCAGAGCAGCGAACAGTTTTGACTGGGCTGAGCGGGAACTGTACTTCCTCAGTGGTAGGGAGGCGAGCAGGCCAGAGGTGGATGAACGCAGTGCCCTTGTTTGGGTGTAGGGCCTGATCAGAGCCTGGAGGTACTGCGGTGCCGTTCCCTCACAGCTCCGTAGGCAAGCACCATGGTCTTGTAACGGATGCGAGCTTCAACTGGAAGCCAGTGGAGAGAGCGGAGGAGCGGGGTGACGTGAGAGAACTTGGGAAAGTTG
>NW_027010105.1:0-35391 GCF_036934945.1 Oncorhynchus masou masou
TGAAATACATTTAGCAGCTCTTGGAAGTCAGTGGACGTTGATAAATATGTTTTTTTTCATTGTTGAAGAAGCACCTAAATGTGTTGGTTTTACTTTGAACCATAAAGAAACATGATCATCAACTTCCACTGTCCTTCAAGAGCTGCTGAATTTCCTCTTTAACTTGATCCCCTCAATCCTTGCGCATGTTAGCGCGCGCGTAGCGGGCGCTGGGGCGCAACTTGGGATCACCCGGAGAGGCAGGCGCAGGCGGTAGCAGCAAGTGTTCCCCTCACTCTGCTCTGTCGCACACCACAACTGGCTTCTGGCTGCTTATTCCTACACATCCCTGTCTCTGTTGTCTGTGTCCCGGATGCTCAGAGTGCTTTATTCCCGGGAGCGTCTCAGAGCGTTTTGTTCCCGGAGCGTTCAGAGCGCTTTGTTCCCGAGTGCTCATAGAGCGTTTTGTTCCCATAGCGTTCAGAGCGTTTTGTTCCCAGAGCGTTCAGAGCGCAAGCAGGGATTGATCAGCATTCTGACCTCACAATGGCAAGTCAACAGCCAAGCTGCATAAGTTAATTTTGTTTTTGTGTACAAGGAATTTTTATTTGTTGTTTGTAATGTGATGTAAGCCCATGGGCTGTGTACCAGTAGGTGTATGACACTTAAATAAAATATATCTATCAAATATAACTGGCTAAAGTTATCTAGCTTGCTAACTCGCTACTACCATAAACTAATGGGAGAACAACTCACACCATTTGATTCGCCCTAGTGGACGGAGCTGGTTAGACCGTTTGAATGCATTTTATTTAACCTTTATTTAACTGGGAAAGTCAGTTAAGAGCAAATTCTTATTTACAATGACGGCCTACACCGGGCCAAACCCGAACAACGCTGGGGGGCAATTGTGTGCCGCCCCATAGGACTCCCAATCATGGCATGTTGTGATACAGCCTAGAATCGATCGGTCTAAGGTACTGCAGTCTAAGCGATCTAAGGCACTGCATCTCAATGCTAGAGGCGTCACTACAGACCCTAGTTTGATTCCAGGCTGTATCACAGCCGGCCATCCCATAGGGACTCCCGACAATTGGCCCAGCGTCGTCCGGTTAGGGGAAGGTTTGGCCAGGGTAGGCCATCATTGTAAAATAATAATTTGTTCTTAAAGGACTTGCCTATGTAACAGTCTAGCTTCCGTCCCTCCCCTCGCCTCAAACCAGGGACCCTCTGCACACATCAACAACTGACACCCACGAAGCATCGTTACCCATCGCGCCACAAAAGCCGCGGCCCTTGCAGAGCAAGGGGAACAACTACTTCAAGGTCTCAGAGCAAGTGACGTCACCGATTGAAGCGCTATTAGCGTGCACCACCGCTAACTAGCTCGCCATTTCACATCGGTTACGCCTAGTTAAATAAGGTCAAATAAAAAATATAAATATATTCTCCTCAAGCACAAGAACACTCTCCTGGCTGTTGCTGTAAAACAACAAATATGCCTCCCAAATGGTACTCTTTTCCCTATATAGTGTACTACCTTTCCCTATATAGTGTACTACCTTTCCCTTTATAGTGTACTACCTTTCCCTATATAGTGTACTACCTTTCCCTATATAGTGTACTACCTTTCCCTATATAGTGTACTACCTTTCCCTATATAGTGTACTACCTTTCCCTTTATAGTGTACTACCTTTCCCTATATAGTGTACTACCTTTCCCTATATAGTACTACCTTTCCCTATATAGTGTACTACCTTTCCCTATATAGTGTACTACCTTTCCCTTTATAGTGTACTACCTTTCCCTATATAGTGTACTACCTTTCCCTATATAGTGTACTACCTTTCCCTATATAGTGTACTACCTTTCCCTATATAGTGTACTACCTTTCCCTATATAGTGTACTACCTTTCCCTATATAGTGTACTACCTTTCCCTATAAAGTGTACTACCTTTCTCTATATAGTGTACTACCTTTCCCTATATAGTGTACTACCTTTCCCTATATAGTGTACTACCTTTCCCTATATAGTGTACTACCTTTCCCTATATAGTGTACTACCTTTCCTTATATAGTGTACTACCTTTCCCTATATAGTGTACTACCTTTCCTTATATAGTGTACTACCTTTCCCTATATAGTGTACTACCTTTCCCTATAAAGTGTACTACCTTTCTCTATATAGTGTACTACCTTTCCCTATATAGTGTACTACCTTTCCTTATATAGTGTACTACCTTTCTCTATATAGTGTACTACCTTTCCCTTTATAGTGTACAACCTTTCCCTATATAGTGTACTACCTTTCCCTATATAGTGTACTACCTTTCCCTATATAGTGTACAACCTTTCCCTATATAGTGTACTACCTTTCCCTTTATAGTGTACTACCTTTCCCTATATAGTGTACTACCTTTCCCTTTATAGTGTACAACCTTTCCCTATATAGTGTACTACCTTTCCCTATATAGTGTACTACCTTTCCCTATATAGTGTACTACCTTTCCCTTTATAGTGTACTACCTTTCCCTTTATAGTGTACTACCTTTCCCTATATAGTGTACTACCTTTCCCTTTATAGTGTACTACCTTTCCCTATATAGTGTACTACCTTTCCCTTTATATTGTACTACCTTTCCCTATATAGTGTACTACCTTTCCCTATATAGTGTACTACCTTTCCCTATATAGTGTACTACCTTTCCCTATATAGTGTACTACCTTTCCCTATATAGTGTACTACCTTTCCCTTTATAGTGTACTACCTTTCCCTATATAGTGTACTACCTTTCCCTATATAGTGTACTACCTTTCCCTATATAGTGTACTACCGTTCCCTATATAGTGTACTACCGTTCCCTATATAGTATACTACCTTTCCCTATATAGTGTACTACCTTTCCCTATATAGTGTACTACCTTTCCCTATATAGTGTACTACCTTTCCCTATATAGTGTACTACCTTTCCCTATATAGTGTACTACCTTTCCCTATAAAGTGTACTACCTTTCTATATAGTGTACTACCTTTCCCTATATAGTGTACTACCTTTCTCTATATAGTGTACTACCTTTCCCTATATAGTGTACTACCTTTCCCTATATAGTGTACTACCTTTCCCTATAAAGTGTACTACCTTTCTCTATATAGTGTACTACCTTTCCCTATATAGTGTACTACCTTTCCCTATATAGTGTACTACCTTTCCCTATAAAGTGTACTACCTTTCTCTATATAGTGTACTACCTTTCCCTATATAGTGTACTACCTTTCCCTATATAGTGTACTACCTTTCCCTATATAGTGTACTACTTTTGACCAGGGATGGTAGTACACTCAATAACTAATAATTACGTTATGTTTTAGTCATTGAGCAGATACTCTTATCCAGGGCAACTAAGAATCAGTGCTTTCAACTCAAGTAGCTAAAACAAGCACGCTGATCCCGATCATTGCAGGTTAAACCATTTTGAAGCAGTCATCTATGTGCTGAATGAGCGCTAGTAAGAGTAATAATGATGATTAAACACTGTGAGACGATCCTATTCAGCAGGTATGGTAGGCTGTTAGCCTGAGGGCCTGCTGTTTGGGGTATCAACTCCTTGTCGCTCATTGGCTTAACTAGGACAGCAATGGAGTTGGCAAGAGCACAAACAGATCTGAGATCAGGCTCGTAGATTGTTTCTGAAATGAGAACGGTAC
Source organism: Oncorhynchus masou masou (assembly GCF_036934945.1). NCBI lineage: Eukaryota > Metazoa > Chordata > Actinopteri > Salmoniformes > Salmonidae > Oncorhynchus > Oncorhynchus masou. The sequence goes on from NW_027010105.1 coordinate 3,688, forward strand.
TCTTCTTTCCTCAGTCCATCAGCCTGATCGAGCGTGGGAACCCGTCCCGTAGCCTGGAGCAGGTGTGTCGCTGGGCCAACACGCAGCAGCGCCGGGACCCCGATCATGCTGAGTACCATGACCATGCCATCTTCCTCACAAGGCAAGATTTTGGTCCCGCAGGTATGCAAGGTACTGTATTTCTCTCGATCGAAGGCCTGTGCAGACTGATACCACAGATATCTCCTTCCATTCACAAGGGTTGGCTCCTTTCAAGGCTAGCTCAGGTAAGGTCTCTGGAAACTTGACAGACTTGGGGTCAGTTTCAATTCCAAGTCCATTCCGGAAGTCAATTTAAATTCCAATTCCGGATTTTTTTCCCCTTATTGCTTTTCAATTGGAATTGGATTGTCAGTTTCCTTCCGGAATTCTTTTAATAGTGAAGACTGGACCTCAACCATGCTGGGAACTTACAGGGAAGCAGGCAGCTGCTGCTGTGGTCCAGAAATGAATTCCATCCCAAGTGGCACCCTATTCCTATATAGTGCACTATTTGTGACCAGAACCCAATGGGCCCTGGCTTAAAGTAGTGCATAAAGGAAACAGGGAGCCATTTTGTGATGCTGACATGGTCCTGAGCATGTCTACATCTGCCAGTGGTGACCTCACACAACACTGAGTACATCATTGAGTATTTTCCAACCCTTTGCTGACTGACTGGGCATTGGTGCCAACCTATGTTTCCAAAAATACCATCAGATCAACAAAGTAATGGTTTCTGGCATGTAGGGAAAAAACATGAAAATGCTCAGAAAGGGTTTGATTTTTCCTTTTCCCATTATTTATAGTTTCCAGGAAGTCTGTAAGTAACTTATAATTTAAAGAGAAATACGAAATGTCCTCTCTGTGTTGTTTTACGTAATTACAACTCATCTAAGATCATCTTTACGGTTTGAATCAATGTGTACTGAAGTACTCCCACTCGTGTCTATTTGTAGGACAAGTGAATGAAGAATAGACATGTTGACTTTAATACACAAAGACTTGAAATCGTTTAAAGACAAAAGAATGTAAGTACTACAACATCTCTGTTCTCTCTCTCTCTGAGTGACCTCTACAGGGAACACTTCAAGTTCAAGGTTAAAAGTGTTTGAAAATTATCGCGAATGTATATTACTTAGTATTTGTTATAAAATGTACACATCCACATTACATGACAGTATATATATTTTGGAACAAGATCTGTACAGTTGTTTTCTGCGTCACAACACGATTTCTTGAGACTTTTTGTTCACTGCAAACGCAAGGCTTTGAGAAACAAACCTCTTGCTACCCTCTTTTGAAGTTCACTGTCACATATTGACTTTTGACTTTGATTTAACTTTGAAGCACGTGTCATGTTTAAAAAGAGAGTCAGAAACACTTCAAACGTTACCATAGCAGCCAGCGATGTTATGGCCATAACAGGCCCGTCTCTAAGGCACTGTGGGATGGGTTGGGACTGGCCTCTTCAACTATGGCCATAACAGGCCCGTCTCTAAGGCACTGTGGGATGGGTTGGGACTGGCTTCTTCAACTATGGCCATAACAGGCCCATCTCTAAGGCACTGTGGGATGGGTTGGGACTGGCCTCTTCAACTATGGCCATAACAGGCCCGTCTCTAAGGCACCGTGGGATGGGTTGGGACTGGCCTCTTCAACTATGGCCATAACAGGCCCATCTCTAAGGCACCGTGGGATGGGTTGGGACTGGCCTCTTCAACTATGGCCATAACAGGCCCATCTCTAAGGCATCGTAGGATGGGTTGGGACTGGCCTCTTCAACTATGGCCATAACAGGCCCGTCTCTAAGGCACCGTAGGATGGGTTGGGACTGGCCTCTTCAACTATGGCCATAACAGGCCCATCTCTAAGGCACCATGGGTTGGGACTGGCCTCTTCAACTATGGCCATAACAGGCCCATCTCTAAGGCACCATGGGTTGGGACTGGCCTCTTCAACTATGGCCATAACAGGCCCGTCTCTAAGGCACCGTGGGATGGGTTGGGACTGGCCTCTTCAACTATGGCCATAACAGGCCCATCTCTAAGGCACTGTGGGATGGGTTGGGACTGGCCTCTTCAACTATGGCCATAACAGGCCTGTCTCTAAGGCACTGTGGGATGGGTTGGGACTGGCCTCTTCAACTATGGCCATAACAGGCCCATCTCTAAGGCACTGTGGGATGGGTTGGGACTGGCCTCTTCAACTATGGCCATAACAGGCCCGTCTCTAAGGCACTGTGGGATGGGTTGGGACTGGCCTCTTCAACTATGGCCATAACAGGCCCGTCTCTAAGGCACTGTGGGATGGGTTGGGACTGGCCTCTTCAACTATGGCCATAACAGGCCCGTCTCTAAGGCACTGTGGGATGGGTTGGGACTGGCCTCTTCAACTATGGCCATAACAGGCCCGTCTCTAAGGCACTGTGGGATGGGTTGGGACTGGCCTCTTCAACTATGGCCATAACAGGCCCATCTCTAAGGCACTGTGGGATGGGTTGGGACTGGCCTCTTCAACTATGGCCATAACAGGCCCGTCTCTAAGGTACCGTGGGATGGGTTGGGACTGGCCTCTTCAACTAGGGAACAACCTTCCAGTCTTAGGAGTAAACATCACACTCTGTTGCCAGAATTTTATCATGACTTGGAGGATTTTACACCCAAATACAGACCGCGGGACCTGAGAGGAAACTCCTATTTATAACGAGTCAGCAAAAATAAATACCTGGAAACGGTCCAGAATCTAGGTACCGCTTTATTTTAAACTTTAATATCTTAAATCTTAACATCTCAATGCAATTCTGATGAGATTAATGAGGGAAAAAAAGATTTTGTTGTTGAATGTATGTGATTGTTCTCTCACTGTAGCAGTAACTACTGACAGGTATGTTGAATGTATGTGATTGTCACTGTAGCAGTAACTACTGACAGGTATGTTGAATGTATGTGATTGTCACTGTAGCAGTAACCACTGACAGGTATGTTGAATGTATGTGAATGTCCTCTCACTGTAGCAGTAACTACTGACAGGTATGTTGAATGTATGTGATTGTCACTGTAGCAGTAACTACTGACAGGTATGTTGAATGTATGTGATTGTTCTCTCACTGTAGCAGTAACTACTGACAGGTATGTTGAATGTATGTGATTGTCACTGTAGCAGTAACTACTGACAGGTATGTTGAATGTATGTGATTGTCCTCTCACTGTAGCAGTAACTACTGACAGGTATGTTGAATGTATGTGATTGTCCTCTCACTGTAGCAGTAACTACTGACAGGTATGTTGAATGTATGTGATTGTCCTCTCACTGTAGCAGTAACTACTGACAGGTATGTTGAATGTATGTGATTGTCCTCTCACTGTAGCAGTAACTACTGACAGGTATGTTGAATGTATGTGATTGTCACTGTAGCAGTAACTACTGACAGGTATGTTGAATGTCTGTGATTCTCACTATAGCAGTAACTACTGACAGGTATGTTGAATGTATGTGATTGTCACTGTAGCAGTAACTACTGACAGGTATGTTGAATGTATGTGATTGTCCTCTCACTGTAGCAGAAACTACTGACAGGTATGTTGAATGTATGTGATTGTCACTGTAGCAGTAACTACTGACAGGTATGTTGAATGTATGTGATTGTTCTCTCACTGTAGCAGTAACTACTGACAGGTATGTTGAATGTATGTGATTGTCACTGTAGCAGTAACTACTGACAGGCATGTTGAATGTATGTGATTGTTCTCTCACTGTAGCAGTAACTACTGACAGGTATGTTGAATGTATGTGATTGTCACTGAGCAGTAACTACTGACAGGTATGTTGAATGTATGTGATTGTCACTGAGCAGTAACTACTGACAGGTATGTTGAATGTTTGTGATTGTCACTGTAGCATTAACCACTGACAGGTATGTTGAATGTATGTGATTGTTCTCTCACTGTAGCAGTAACTACTGACAGGTATGTTGAATGCATGTGATTGTCACTGTAGCAGTAACTACTGACAGGTATGTTGAATGTATGTGATTGTCCTCTCACTGTAGCAGTAACTACTGACAGGTATGTTGAATGTATGTGATTGTTCTCTCACTGTAGCAGTAACTACTGACAGGTATGTTGAATGCATGTGATTGTCACTGTAGCAGTAACTACTGACAGGTATGTTGAATGTATGTGATTGTCCTCTCACTGTAGCAGTAACTACTGACAGGTATGTTGAATGTATGTGATTGTCCTCTCACTGTAGCAGTAACTACTGACAGGCATGTTGAATGTATGTGATTGTCACTGTAGCATTAACCACTGACAGGTATGTTGAATGTATGTGATTGTCACTGAGCAGTAACTACTGACAGGTATGTTGAATGTATGTGATTGTCACTGAGCAGTAACTACTGACAGGTATGTTGAATGTTTGTGATTGTCACTGTAGCATTAACCACTGACAGGTATGTTGAATGTATGTGATTGTTCTCTCACTGTAGCAGTAACTACTGACAGGTATGTTGAATGCATGTGATTGTCACTGTAGCAGTAACTACTGACAGGTATGTTGAATGTATGTGATTGTCCTCTCACTGTAGCAGTAACTACTGACAGGTATGTTGAATGTATGTGATTGTTCTCTCACTGTAGCAGTAACTACTGACAGGTATGTTGAATGCATGTGATTGTCACTGTAGCAGTAACTACTGACAGGTATGTTGAATGTATGTGATTGTCCTCTCACTGTAGCAGTAACTACTGACAGGTATGTTGAATGTATGTGATTGTCCTCTCACTGTAGCAGTAACTACTGACAGGCATGTTGAATGTATGTGATTGTTCTCTCACTGTAGCAGTAACTACTGACAGGTATGTTGAATGTATGTGATTGTCACTGTAGCAGTAACTACTGACAGGTATGTTGAATGTATGTGATTGTCACTGTAGCATTAACTACTGACAGGTATGTTGAATGTATGTGGGTCCTGTGTGGCTCAGTCGGTAGAGCATGGCGCTTGCAACGCCAAGCGTCGTGGGTTCGATTCCCGCTGGGGCCACCCATATGTAAAAAGTAGTGGCCCCAGCCGACTTGTAAGTCGCTTTGGACAAAAGCGTCTGCTAAATGGGATATATTATTATTATTATATTATGTGATTGTCACTGTAGCATTAACTACTGACAGGTATGTTGAATGTATGTGATTGTCACTGTAGCAGTAACTACTGACAGGTATGTTGAATGTATGTGATTGTCCTCTCACTGTAGCAGTAACTACTGACAGGCATGTTGAATGTATGTGATTGTCACTGTAGCATTAACCACTGACAGGTATGTTGAATGTATGTGATTGTCACTGTAGCATTAACTACTGACAGGTATGTTGAATGTATGTGATTGTCACTGTAGCAGTAACTACTGACAGGTATGTTGAATGTATGTGATTGTCACTGTAGCAGTAACTACTGACAGGTATGTTGAATGTATGTGATTGTCACTGTAGCAGTAACTACTGACAGGTATGTTGAATGTATGTGATTGTCCTCTCACTGTAGCAGTAACTACTGACAGGCATGTTGAATGTATGTGATTGTCACTGTAGCATTAACCACTGACAGGTATGTTGAATGTATGTGATTGTCACTGAGCAGTAACTACTGACAGGTATGTTGAATGTATGTGATTGTCACTGAGCAGTAACCACTGACAGGTATGTTGAATGTATGTGATTGTTCTCTCACTGTAGCAGTAACTACTGACAGGTATGTTGAATGTATGTGATTGTCACTGTAGCAGTAACTACTGACAGGTATGTTGAATGTATGTGATTGTTCTCTCACTGTAGCAGTAACTACTGACAGGTATGTTGAATGTGTGTGATTGTCACTGTAGCAGTAACTACTGACAGGTATGTTGAATGTATGTGATTGTTCTCTCACTGTAGCAGTAACTACTGACAGGTATGTTGAATGTATGTGATTGTCCTCTCACTGTAGCAGTAACTACTGACAGGTATGTTGAATGTATGTGATTGTCCTCTCACTGTAGCAGTAACTACTGACAGGTATGTTGAATGTATGTGATTGTCACTGTAGCAGTAACCACTGACAGGCATGTTGAGTGATTTATCCATAGGATCTGTGTCATTTATGATACTATATACTGTATCTCTCGAGTGGCACAGCGGTCTAAGGCACTGCATCTCAGTGCTTAAGGCTTCACTACAGACACCCTGGTTCTAATCCAAGGCTGTATCAAAACCAGCCGTGATTGAGCGGCACACAATTGGCCCAGCGTCGTCCGGTTTTGCCGGTGTAGGCCGTCATAGTAAATAGAATTTGTTCTAAACTGACTTGCCTCAATTAAATAAATACAAATATCTACACTACTGACTCATGTCATCCTCTCATATCATTAATGGAATATATAGGTGTGATTTATACTGAACAAAATATATAAACACAACATGAATGTCCACCAGAGCTGTTGCCAGAGAACGTAATGTTAATTTCTCTACCATAAGCCGCTTTCAATGTTGTTTTAGAGATTTACTTCCAACCGGCCTCACAATCGCAGAGCACGTGTAACCATGGCAGCCGAGGACCTCCACACATCCAGCTTCTTCACCTGTGGGATTGTCTGAAACCGAATAATTTCTGCACAAACTGTCAGAAAGCGTCTCAGGGAAGCTCAACTGCGTGCTCATCTTCCTCACCAGGGTCTTGACCTGATTGCAGTGGTCGAAAGCTCACCTTTAATGGCCACTGGCACGCTGGAGAAGTGTGCTCTTCGTGGATGAATCCCGGTTTCAACTGTACAGGGCAGATGGTAGACAGTATGTATGGCATCGTGTGGGCGAGCGGTTTGCTGATGTCAACGTTGTGAACAGAGTGCCCCATGGTGGCGATGGGGTTATGGTATAGGCAGGCAGGCATAAGCTACAGACAATGAACACAATTGCATTTTATCAATGGCAATTTGAATGCACAGAGATAATGTGATGAGATCCTGGGGCCCATTGTTGTGCCATTCATCCACCACCATTCACCTCATGTTTCAGCATGATAATGCACAGCCCCATGTCACAAGGATCTGGACACAATTCCTGGAAGCTGAAAATGTCCCAGTTCTTCCCTGGCCTGCATACTCACCAGACATGTCACCACCCATTGAGCATGTTTGGGATGCTCTGGGTTGACGTGTTCCCTGTTCTTGCCAATATCCAGCAACTTGGCACATCCGTTGAAGAGGAGTGGGACAGCATTCCACAGCCCACAATCAACAGCCTGATCAACTCTATGTGGAGGAGATGTATCTGTATTCCCAGTCATGTGAAATCCATAGGTTAGGGCGGCAGGGTAGCCTAGTGTTAGAGTGTTGGACCAGTAACTGGAAGGTTGCAAGGTTGCAAGTTCAAATCCCCAAGCTGACAAGGTAAAAATCTGTCGTTCTGCCCCTGAACAGGAAGTTAACCCACTGTTCCTAGACCAGTTAACCCACTGTTCCTAGACCAGTTAACCCACTGTTCCTAGGCCGTCATTGAAAATAAGAATTTGTTCTTAACTGACTTGCCTAGTTGAATAAAGGTAAAATTAATGTATTTCAAATGACGGAATTCCTTATATGAAGTGTAACCCAGTAAAATGTTGCGTTTACATTTTTGTTCAGTGTATAACTATAACTAATGTTCTATAGCTACTGTACCATAGCTACTGCACTATTGCTACTATACCATAGCTACTGCACTATAGCTACTGTACCAGCTACTGCACTATAGCTACTGTACCATAGCTACTGCACTATAGCTACTGTTCTATAGCTACTGCACTATAGCTGCTATACTATAGCTACTGCACTATAGCTACTGTTCTATAGCTACTGCACTATAGCTACTATACCATAGCTACTGCACTATAGCTACTGTTCTATAGCTACTGCACTATAGCTACTGTACCATAGCTACTGCACTATAGCTACTGCACTATAGCTACTGTTCTATAGCTACTGCACTATAGCTACTGTACCATAGCTACTGCACTATAGCTACTGTATCATAGCTACTGCACTATAGCTACTGTACCATAGCTACTGTACCATAGCTACTGTACCATAGCTATTGCACTATAGCTACTGTACCATAGCTACTGCACTATAGCTACTGTACCATAGCTACTGAACTATAGCTACTGTACCATAGCTACTGCAGTATAGCTACTATACCTACTGCAACTTTTCTTATACTCCTCCATGCCAAGCTCACCATGGCTTTTTCATGGGAATGTATATAGTCTCCATTCTCTTGAATATCTTTTATCTGTCTTCAGATAAAGGGCTCAGCTAGCAAGATCTCCATTGCTTTCCTGTTGTGCCATTTTGCTTGCAGCATTTAAATAGGTGATGAGCGACTCAACTATTATGGAAGAAGAAACACCATCAATCATTCTAACTAAGTAGAACTAAGTCTAACTAAGCCATTCTAACTAAGTAGAACTAAGTCTAACTAAACCATTCTAACTAAGTCTAACTAAACCATTCTAACTAAGTAGAACTAAGTCTAACTAAACCATTCTAACTAAGTACAACTAAGCCAGTTTAACTAAGCCATTCAAACTAAGTCTAACTAAGCCAGTCTAACTAAGCCAGTCTAACTAAGCCAGTCTAACTAAGCCAGTCTTAACTAAGCCAGTCTAACTAAGCCATTCTAACTAAGTAGAACTAAGTCTAACTAAACCATTCTAACTAAGTCTAACTAAACCATTCTAACTAAGTAGAACTAAGTCTAACTAAACCATTCTAACTAAGTACAACTAAGCCAGTCTTAACTAAGCCAGTCTAACTAAGTCTAACTAAGCCAGTCTAACTAAGCCAGTCTAACTAAGCAATTGTAACTAAGTAGAACTAAGTCTAACTAAGCCATTCTAACTAAGTACAACTAAGCCTAACTAAGCCATTCTAATTTGATATAACTATATAACCATTTGACCATTTGATAGAACTACATAACCATTATAACATAACCATCTGACCATTTGATAGAACTACATAGCCATTATAACATAACCATCTGATATAACTACATAACCATTATAACATAACCATCTGATATAACTACATAACCATTATAACATAACATCTGACCATCTGATAGAACTACATAACCATTATAACATGACCATCTGATATAACTACATAACCATTATAACATAACCATCTAACGATCTGATATAACTACATAATCCTTATATATTAACTACATAACCATTATAACATAACCATCTGATATAACTACATAACCATTATAACATAACATCTGACCATCTGATAGAACTACATAACCATTATAACATAACCATCTGATATAACTACATAACCATTATAACATGACCATCTGATAGAACTACATAACCATTATAACATAAACCATCTGATATAACTACATAACCATTATAACATAACCATCTGATATAACTATATAACCATTATAACATAACCATCTGATATAACTACATAACCATTTTAACATAACCATCTGATATAGCTACATAACCATTATAACATAACTACATAACCATTATAACATAACTACATAACCATTATAACATAACCATCTGATATAACTACATAACCATTATAACATAACTACATAACCATTATAGCAACTACATAACCATTATAACATAACTACATAACCATTATAACATAACCATCTGACCATCTGATAGAACTACATAACCATAGGATGCCACCATGTTCCTTGTAGTTCTTTGCCATCGTGCAGAGCTAGATGAAATAACGCCATTACAACCACATTACAACCAGAACTGGTTCAAATCTGGCTATTGTGACATCATTGCAACTAGGTTCTAGCTCATCACCACAGAGTACGTGTCCCAAATGGTACTCCATTCATTATGTAGTTCACTACTTGGACCAGGGCCAATAGAGCTCTAGTCCAAAAAAGTAGTCCTCTATATAGGGAATAGATTGGCATTTGGGACATGGCCAACTGAAGCAGCCCCGATCATCAATATCTGTCTGTGTCTGCATTTTCTACTTTTTACCTGCATGCCAAAGGTCTTCACATGGTCAGAGAGCAGGACCATTTGTTTCAGCAACAAACCCCCATTTGAACCAAACAAAACGCTCAGCTCATCTGGATCGCTGCACATCTCTTGATCGAGTATAGTAGTTATGTATAGTATAGTAGTCATGTATAGTATAGTAGTTATATATAGTGTATAGTAGTTATGTATAGTATAGTAGTTATGTATAGTATAGTAGTTATATATAGTGTATAGTAGTTATGTATAGTATAGTCGTTATGTATAGTGTATAGTAGTTATGTATAGTATATTAGTTATGTATAGTATAGTAGTAAGTGTATAGTATAGTAGTTATGTATAGTATAGTAGTTATGTATAATATAGTAGTTATATATAGTGTGGAGTAGTTATGTATAGTATAGTAGTAAGTGTATAGTATAGTATTAAGTATATAGTATAGTAGTTATATATAGTATATAGTAGTTATGTATAGTATAGTAGTTATATATAGGGTATAGTAGTTATGTGTAGTATAGTAGTAAGTGTATAGTATAGTAGTTATGTAAGTCGCTCTGGATAAGAGCGTCTGCTAAATGACTTAAATGTAAATGTAATGTATAGTATAGTAGTTATGTATAGTTTAGTAGTAAGTGTATAGTATAGTAGTAAGTATATAGTATAGTAGTTATATATAGTGTATAGTAGTTATGTACAGTATAGTAGTTATGTATAGTATAGTAGTAAGTATATAGTATAGTAGTTATATGTAGTGTATAGTAGTTAGTATGTAGTATAGAAGTTATATATAGTATATAATATAGTAGTTAATATATAGTATAGTAGTTATATATAGTGTATAGTGGTTTTATATATAGTATACAGTATAGCACTTATGTATAGTATATAGTGTAGTACCTATGTATAGTATAGTAGTTATATATAGTATAGTAGTTATTTATAGTGTATAGTAGTTTTATACATAGTATACAGTATAGCACTTATGTATAGTATATAGTATAGTGCGTATGTATAGTATAGTAGTTATTTATAGTATATAGTATTGTATTCATGTGTCCTTTGTGCTTTGTGTTTAAATATGTGTCATTACTGTATTGTTGGGTTATATTATACGGTTGTGTTTGGTTTTAATAACAAGCTTGTGTTGGTCTGTCTGTGCTGCGTTTAACAAAATGCTTTCAAGCTTACTGTCTATTTCAGTAGATAGAGGAGGAATGTAGACACAAGCAAGTACACAGACAAAATCTTCAGGCCTTTCTCAAAGTTTGACAATTTTTCAATTTTGTATCGTAGCATCATTTCCTGCCTTGAGGCATTTCCTGATTATTGACACAGTATATTTTTAAAGGGTATTTTACTCATCTGTTCAGCAGCACGTATCAGCTAACAACAGAGAGGTGTACTTACTGCTATCAACAACAAACTGCTCATTGGACACAAATCAGAACAACCACTATGGAAATGGAACAGAGACTATAAAGCAAGTCTTCTTCATGTGCATCTGTCCCAGATGGCACACTATTCCCTATGATGCGCACTATGGTCCCTGGTCAAAAGGAGTGTACTATATAGGGAACAGGGTGGCATTTGGGGACTGAGCCACACATGAAGACGACATGCTTTATATACAGTAATCTGTGTTCATTTCCACATTCGTTGTTCTGATTTGTATTCCAATTAGTAGTTCTTTGTTAATTGCAGTAGGTATATGTCAGACACTATAATTATAATAGCATTGGCTCTGTTGGAATAATTCATCATTTTCTCTTATGTAAAAAAAAAAAAAAACACACAAAGAACACTTAGAGCTGAAGTCAATCCAACATCCCGTGTTAGCAGCAATGTTGACGCAGTAGCTTTGTTTACACAACTCCTACCTGTAAACATGTGCGTGCATTCTGAGAATTCTGACAACTAGAGGTACCAGGAGAATATACCTGCTATTTCACATGTACACAAAACTATTGCAAAATGCAATAGATACTTTATATGCCTCTTGACCGGTTGTCGTTGCAACTAGAAATGTGTTCTTTAATTGGCCTCCCTGTCGATGAAGTGCTGTACATATAATAATATATATATATAATATATATAAATAAATAAATTAGATTTTGATTTGATTTGAAGTCAACCACTGATCAAGATATTAATGTTTGATTTATGTATGATTTACTAGATACATTGGTATTGAAGACGTCTCCGAAACACAGACAGACATCTAAAAGCAGGCCGACCTAGTCTCACCTTAATCCATCCCTACCACATCATCATAACCGTGGTTTGATCAGAGCCTGAGAGAGGCATATGTACCCAGACCTGGGTTAAAGTAATATTTGCTTTTAATTCTAATACTTTAAGCACCACGTTTAGTCTGCCTGGAGTGCCAGGTGGGCGGAGTTTTGTGCTTGTGCATCTATTCCATTGGTTCCATAGCGCCAGGCATGCTCAATCAAGCCCAGCTGAAGTATTTCAAATGGTTTCAAGTAGTATTTGAACCCAGGTGTGATGTAACAGCCATTACAACCCTTCATCTCTGCCTAGCGGCTCTGTTATCAGTGCCCGTGTGTGTGTGTGTGTGATCTGTGTTGCCTAGGTTACGCCCGGTGACAGGCATGTGCCACCCTCTGAGGAGCTGCACTCTGAACCACGAGGATGGATTCTCCTCGGCCTTCGTGGTGGCGCACGAGACCGGACATGTAAGTCATCAGCAGCACACAGGCTGCGTCACAAGTGGCGCCCTCTTCCCTGTTGTTCACTACTGTTGTCCCAAGTGGCACCCTCTTCCCTGTTGTTCACTACTGTTGACCCAAGTGGCGCTCTCTTCCCTGTTGTTCACTACTGTTGTCCCAAGTGGCGCCTTCCCTGTTGTTCACTACTGTTGACCCAAGTGGCACCTCTTCCCTGTTGTTCACTACTGTTGTCCCAAGTGGCGCCCCTCTTCCCTGTTGTTCACTACTGTTGACCCAAGTGGCACCTCTTCCCTGTTGTTCACTACTGTTGACCCAAGTGGCACCCTCTTCCCTGTTGTTCACTACTGTTGACCCAAGTGGCACCCTCTTCCCTGTTGTTCACTACTGTTGTCCCAAGTGGCGCCTCTTCCCTGTTGTTCACTACTGTTGTCCCAAGTGGCGCCCTCTTCCCTGTTGTTCACTACTGTTGACCCAAGTGGCACCCTTCCCTGTTGTTCACTACTGTTGACCCAAGTGGCGCCCTCTTCCCTGTTGTTCACTACTGTTGACCCAAGTGGCGCCTCTTCCCTGTTGTTCACTACTGTTGTCCCAAGTGGCGCCCTCCTCCCTGTTGTTCACTACTGTTGACCCAAGTGGCACCCTGTTCCCTGTTGTTCACTACTGTTGACCCAAGTGGCGCCCTCTTCCCTGTTGTTCACTACTGTTGACCCAAGTGGCACCCTCTTCCCTGTTGTTCACTACTGTTGTCCCAAGTGGCGCCCTCTCTTCCCTGTAAATACACTACTGTTGTCCCAAGTGGCGCCCTCTTCCCTGTTGTTCACTACTGTTGACCCAAGTGGCACCCTCTTCCCTGTTGTTCACTACTGTTGACCCAAGTGGCGCCTCTTCCCTGTTGTTCACTACTGCTGACCCAAGTGGCACCCTCTTCCCTGTTGTTCACTACTGTTGACCCAAGTGGCGCCCTCTTCCCTGTTGTTCACTACTGTTGACCCAAGTGGCACCCTCTTCCCCCTGTTGTTCACTACTGTTGACCCAAGTGGCACCCTGTTCCCTGTTGTTCACTACTGTTGTCCCAAGTGGCACCCTCTTCCATGTTGTTCACTACTGTTGTCCCAAGTGGCGCCCCTCTTCCCCTGTTGTTCCCTACTGTTGTCCCAAGTGGCACCCTCCTCCCTGTTGTTCACTACTGTTGACCCAAGTGACACCTCTTCCCAGTTGTTCACTACTGTTGATCCAAGTGGCACCCTCTTCCCTGTTGTTCACTACTGTTGTCCCAAGTGGCGCCCCCTCTTCCCTGTTGTTCACTACTGTCGTCCCAAGTGGCGCCTCTTCCCTGTTGTTCACTACTGTTGTCCCAAGTGGCGCCCTCTTCCCTGTTGTTCACTACTGTTGACCCAAGTGGCGCTCTCTCTTCCCTGTTGTTCACTACTGTTGTCCCAAGTGGCTCCTCTTCCTGTTGTTCACTACTGTTGTCCCAAGTGGCGCCCTCTTCCCTGTTGTTCACTACTGTTGTCCCAAGTGGTGCCCTCTTCCCTGTTGTTCACTACTGTTGACCCAAGTGGCACCCTCTTCCCTGTTGTTCACTACTGTTGACCCAAGTGGCACCCTCTTCCCCTGTTGTTCACTACTGTTGTCCCAAGTGGCGCCCTCTTCCCTGTTGTTCACTACTGTTGTCCCAAGTGGCGCCCTCTTTCCCTGTTGTTCACTACTGTTGACCCAAGTGGCGCCCCTCTTCCCTGTTGTTCACTACTGTTGTCCCAAGTGGCGCCTCTTCCCTGTTGTTCACTACTGTTGACCCAAGTGGCACCCTCTTCCCTGTTGTTCACTACTGTTGACCCAAGTGGCGCCCCTCTTCCCTGTTGTTCACTACTGTTGTCCCAAGTGGCGCCCTCTCCCCTGTTGTTCACTACTGTTGTCCCAAGTGGCGCCCTCTTCCCCCTGTTGTTCACTACTGTTGTCCCAAGTGGCACCCTCTTCCCTGTTGTTCACTACTGTTGTCCCAAGTGGCACCCTCTTCCCTGTTGTTCACTACTGTTGTCCCAAGTGGCGCCCTCTTCCCTGTTGTCCACTACTGTTGTCCCAAGTGGCGCCCTCTTCCCTGTTGTTCACTACTGTTGTCCCAAGTGGCGCCCTCTTCCCCTATTGTTCACTACTGTTGTCCCAAGTGGCGCCCTCTTCCCTGTTGTTCACTACTGTTGACCCAAGTGGCGCCCTCTTCCCTGTTGTTCACTACTGTTGACCCAAGTGGCACCCTCTTCCCTGTTGTTCACTACTGTTGACCCAAGTGGCACCTCTTCCCTGTTGTTCACTACTGTTGACCCAAGTGGCACCCTCTTCCCTGTTGTTCACTACTGTTGTCCCAAGTTGCACCCTCTTCCTGTTGTTCACTACTGTTGCCAAGTGGCGCCCTCTTCCTGTTGTTCACTACTGTTGACCCAAGTGGCACCCTCTTCCTGTTGTTCACTACTGTTGACCCAAGTGGCACCCTCTTCCCTGTTGTTCACTACTGTTGACCCAAGTGGCACCCTCTTCCCTGTTGTTCACTACTGTTGACCCAAGTGGCACCCTCTTCCCTGTTGTTCACTACTGTTGTCCCAAGTTGCACCCTCTTCCCTGTTGTTCACTACTGTTGCCAAGTGGCGCCCTCTTCCCTGTTGTTCACTACTGTTGACCCAAGTGGCACCCTCTTCCCCTGTTGTTCACTACTGTTGACCCAAGTGGCACCCTCTTCCTGTTGTTCACTACTGTTGACCCAAGTGGCACCCTCTTCCCTGTTGTTCACTACTGTTGACCCAAGTGGCACCCTCTTCCCTGTTGTTCACTACTGTTGTCCCAAGTGGCACCCTCTTCCCTGTTGTTCACTACTGTTGACCCAAGTGGCACCCTCTTCCCTGTTGTTCACTACTGTTGACCCAAGTGGCACCCTCTTCCCTGTTGTTCACTACTGTTGTCCCAAGTGGCGCCCTCTTCCCTGTTGTTCACTACTGTTGACCCAAGTGGCACCCTCTTCCCTGTTGTTCACTACTGTTGTCCCAAGTGGCGCCCTCTTCCCTGTTGTTCACTACTGTTGTCCCAAGTGGCACCCTCTTCCCTGTTGTTCACTACTGTTGTCCCAAGTGGCGCCCTCTTCCTGTTGTTCACTACTGTTGACCCAAGTGGCACCCTCTTCCCTGTTGTTCACTATTGTTGTCCCTAGTGGCGCCCTCCTCCCCTGTGTTCACTACTGTTGACCAGGGTCCTACGGGACCTATGAGCCCCATAGCTTGAAGAAATTAAAGGAATACAAGCAAAGCGCTGCGTGTGTGTGTGTGTGTGTGGGGGTTCTCTGCACTGCAAGGGAAGTAGGCTGCCATTGGGAACAGAAACATGGACACAGCTGGTAAACACAGAACTTAGACACACTCCAGATGGGGCGATTTGCATTTCCTGTCGGTCTATTCAGGAAGTCAATTGGAATCCTAGTTATTTTCTTTCAAGTTTATCATCGAATAATTAACCTGCAACAACTATATGTGTGACTGCTTTTCCAATTATACATTGACTGAATTACACGTTGACTGAATTACACGTTGACTGAATTACACGTTGACTGAATTACACGTTGACTGAATTACACGTTGACTGAATTACACATTGACTGAATTACACGTTGACTGAATTACACGTTGACTGAATTACACGTTGACTGAATTACACGTTGACTGAATTACACGTTGACTGAATTACACGTTGACTGAATTACACGTTGACTGAATTACACGTTGACTGAATTACACGTTGACTGAATTACACGTTGACTGAATTACACGTTGACTGAATTACACATTGACTGAATTACTTTTTGACTGAATTACACATTGACTGAATTACACAGACTGTAAATCCACCTTGCTGTTAGTTTTGACTTTTCCTGTTACTGTTACTATATATATACAGTGCCTTGCGAAAGTATTCGGCCCCCCCTTGAACTTTGCGACCTTTTGCCACATTTCAGGCTTCAAACATAAAGATATAAAACTGTATTTTTTTTTGAAGAATCAACAACAAGTGGGACACAATCATGAAGTGGAACGACATTTATTGGATATTTCAAACTTTTTTAACAAATCAAAAACTGAAAAATTGGGCATGCAAAATTATTCAGCCCCTTTACTTTCAGTGCAGCAAACTCTCTCCAGAAGTTCAGTGAGGATCTCTGAATGATCCAATGTTGACCTAAATGACCAATTATGATAAATACAATCCACCTGTGTGTAATCAAGTCTCCGTATAAATGCACCTGCACTGTGATAGTCTCAGAGGTCCGTTAAAAGCGCAGAGAGCATCATGAAGAACAAGGAACACACCAGGCAGGTCCAAGATACTGTTGTGAAGAAGTTTAAAGCCGGATTTGGATACAAAAAGATTTCCCAAGCTTTAAACATCCCAAGGAGCACTGTGCAAGCGATAATATTGAAATGGAAGGAGTATCAGACCACTGCAAATCTACCAAGACCTGGCCGTCCCTCTAAACTTTCAGCTCATACAAGGAGAAGACTGATCAGAGATGCAGCCAAGAGGCCCATGATCACTCTGGATGAACTGCAGCTGAGGTGGGAGACTGTCCATAGGACAACAATCAGTTGTATATTGCACAAATCTGGCCTTTATGGAAGAGTGGCAAGAAGAAAGCCATTTCTTAAAGATATCCATAAAAAGTGTAGTTTAAAGTTTGCCACAAGCCACCTGGGAGACACACCAAACATGTGGAAGAAGGTGCTCTGGTCACGTTATGTTTGACGTAAAAGCAACACAGCTCATCACCCTGAACACACCATACCCACTGTCAAACATGGTGGTGGCAGCATCATGGTTTGGGCCTGCTTTTCTTCAGCAGGGACAGGGAAGATGGTTAAAATTGATGGGAAGATGGATGGAGCCAAATACAGGACCATTCTGGAAGAAAACCTGATGGAGTCTGCAAAAGACCTGAGACTGGGACGGAGATTTGTCTTCCAACAAGACAATGATCCAAAACATAAAGCAAAATCTACAATGGAATGGTTAAAAAATAAACATATCCAGGTGATAGAATGGCCAAGTCAAAGTCCAGACCTGAATCCAATCGAGAATCTGTGGAAAGAACTGAAAACTGCTGTTCACAAATTCTCTCCATCCAACCTCACAGCTCGAGCTGTTTTGCAAGGAGGAATGGGAAAGAATTTCAGTCTCTCGATGTGCAAAACTGATAGAGACATACCCCAAGCGACTTACAGCTGTAATCGCAGCAAAAGGTGGCGCTACAAAGTATTAACTTAAGGGGCTGAATAATTTTGCACGCCCAATTTTTCAGTTTTTGATTTGTTAAAAAAGTTTGAAATATCCAATAAATGTCGTTCCACTTCATGATTGTGTCCCACTTGTTGTTGATTCTTCACAAAAAAATACAATTTTATATCTTTATGTTTGAAGCCTGAAATGTGGCAAAAGGTCGCAAAGTTCAAGGGGGCCGAATACTTTCGCAAGGCACTGTATATTTATGAGCTGCTGCTCCACTTAGTCTAGCCAGGACCATTACATTAGAACTGCTGCTCCACTTAGTCTAGCCAGGACCATTACATTAGAGCAGCTGCTCCACTTAGTCTAGCCAGGACCATTACATTAGAGCTGCTGCTCTACTTAGTCTAGCCAGGACCATTACATTAGAGCTGCTGCTCCACTTAGTCTAGCCAGGGCCATTACATTAGAGCTGCTGCTATACTTCGTCTAGCCAGGACCATTACATTAGAGCTGCTACTCCACTTAGTCTAGCCAGGACCATTACATTAGAGCTGCTGCTCCACTTAGTCTAGCCAGGACCATTACATTAGAGCTGCTGCTCCACTTAGTCTAGCCAGGACCATTACATTAGAGCTGCTGCTCCACTTAGTCTAGCCAGGACCATTACATTAGAGCTGCTGCTCCACTTAGTCTAGCCAGGACCATTACATTAGAGCTGCTGCTCCACTTAGTCTAGCCAGGACCATTACATTAGAGCTGCTGCTCCACTTAGTCTAGCCAGGACCATTACATTAGAGCTGCTGCTCCACTTAGTCTAGCCAGGACCATTACATTAGAGCTGCTGCTCCACTTAGTCTAGCCAGGACCATTACATTAGAGCTGCTGCTCCACTTAGTTTAGCCAGGACCATTACATTAGAGCTGCTGCTCCACTTAGTCTAGCCAGGACCATTACATTAGAGCTGCTGCTCCACTTAGTTTAGCCAGGATCATTACATAATTATAAGAAGTATCGTAAGTGTTCCTAAGCACAGAGAAATTTGTCTAGGTACTAAACGCACCATATTCCCTTTATAGTGCATCACTTTTGATCTGAGGCCAATGAGCAATTGTCAACCGTAGTGCCCTATATAGGGAATAGAGTCAACAGCAGTGCCCTATATAGAGAATAGAGAGTCAACAGTAGAGCCCTATATAGGGAATAGAGAGTCAACAGTAGTGCCCTATATAGGGAATAGAGTCAACAGTAGTGCCTATATAGGGAATAGAGAGTCAACAGTAGTGCCCTATATAGGGAATAGAGAGTCAACAGTAGTGCCCTATAGGGAATAGAGTCAACAGTAGTGCCCTATATAGGGAATAGAGAGTCAACAGTAGTGCCCTATATAGGGAACAGAGAGTCAACAGTAGTGCCCTATATAGGGAATAGAGAGTCAACAGTAGTGCCCTATATAGGGAATAGAGAGTCAACAGTAGAGCCCTATATAGGGAATAGAGAGTCAACAGTAGTGCCCTATATAGGGAATAGAGAGTCAACAGTAGAGCCCTATATAGGGAATAGAGAGTCAACAGTAGTGCCCTATATAGGGAATAGAGAGTCAACAGTAGTGCCCTATATAGGGAATAGAGGGTCATTTCAGACACAGGCTTTGTGTTATAATACTGTGTTTTGCTCATCAATAACTCAGGTACCATTTCAACAGGTTAGGTATGGAACATGACGGACAGGGGAATCGTTGTTCTGACGAGACCAGCATGGGGAGTATCATGGCACCGCTGGTCCAGGCAGCCTTCCATCGCTACCACTGGTCACGCTGCAGTAAACAGGAACTGAACCGATACATCCAGTAGGTGCAGCCTTAACCGTACCACTGACTAGGGCTCTGACAACTTTCCCAGAGTTCACAGCTTTTCCAGGAATCCTGGTCATTGACATAACACTGACATGTATCACTGACCTATCAGAGACATGTATCACTGACCTATCAGAGACATGTATCACTGACCTATATCACTGGCCTATATCACTGACCTATATCACTGGCCTATATCACTGACCTATCACTGACATATATCACTGACCTATCAGAGACATGTATCACTGACCTATTTCACTGACCTATACCACTGACCTATATCACTGACATGTATCACTGACCTATCAGAGACATGTATCACTGACCTATCACTGACATATATCACTGACCTATCAGAGACATGTATCACTGACCTATCACTGACCTATCACTGACCTATATCACTGACCTATATCACTGACCTGTATCACTGACCTATCAGATACATGTATCACTGACCTATATCACTGACCTGTATCACTGACCTATCAGAGACATGTATCACTGACCTATATCACTGACCTATATCACTGACCTATCAGAGACATGTATCACTGACCTATCACTGACCTATCACTGACCTATATCACTGATCTATATCACTGACCTATCAGATACATGTATCACTGACCTATATCACTGACATGTATCACTGACACGTATCACTGACCTACATCACTGACCTATCAGAGACATGTATCACTGACCTGTATCACTGACCTATCAGATACATGTATCACTGACCTGTATCACTGACATGTATCACTGACATATATCACTGAGCTGTTACTGACATATATGACCGAGCTATCACTGACCTATATCACTGACCTATATCACTGAGCTATCACTGACCTATATCACTGACATATATCACTGAGCTATCACTGACCTATATCACTGACATATATCACTGAGCTATCACTGACCTATACCTCTGAGCTATCACTGACCTATCACTGAGCTATCACTGACATATGCCTCTGAGCTATCACTGACCTATATCACTGACTTATATCACGGAGCTATATCACTGACTTATATCACTGAGCTATCACTGACCTATATCACTGACATATATCACTGAGCTACTACCGACCTGTATCATTGACCTATATCACTGACCTATATCACTGACCTATCAGAGATATATATCACTGACGTATATCACTGACCTATATCACTGACCTATCACAGATGTATATTACTGACCTATATCACTGACCTATATCACTGACCTATATCACTGACCTATCACAGACATATATCACTGACCTATCACAGACATGTATCACTGACCTATATCACTGACCTATATCACTGACCTATCAGAGACATGTATCACTGACGTATATCACTGACCTATATCACTGACCTATCACTGACATGTATCACTGACCTATCAGAGACATGTATCACTGACCTATCACAGACATATATCACTGACCTATATCACTGACGTATATCACTGACCTATATCACTGACCTATATCACTGACGTATATCACTGACCTATATCACTGACCTATATCACTGGCCTATATCACTGACCTATCACAGACATGTATCACTGACCTATCACAGACATGTATCACTGACCTATCAGAGACATGTATCACTGACGTATATCACTGACCTATATCACTGACCTATATCACTGACCTATCACAGACATGTATCACTGACCTATATCACTGACGTATATCACTGACTTATATCAATGACCTATCACAGACATGTATCACTGACCTATCACAGACATGTATCACTGACCCATATCACTGACCTATCAGAGACATGTATCACTGACGATATCACTGACCTATCAGAGACATATATCACTGACCTATCACTGACCTATATCACTGACCTATCACAGACATGTATCACTGACCTATCAAAGACATGTATCACTGACCTATCAGAGACATGTATCACTGACCTATCACAGACATATATCACTGACGTATATCACTGACCTATCACATACATGTATCACTGACCTATATCACTGACCTATATCACTGACATGTATCACTGACCTATATCACTTACCTATATCACTGACATGTATCACTGACCTATATCACTGACATGTATCACAGACATGTATCACTGACCTGTATCACTGACATGTATCACAGCCATGTATCACTGACCTATCACAGACATGTATCACTGACCTATATCACTGACCTATATCACTGACCTATCACTGACATGTATCACTGACCTATCAGAGACATGTATCACTGACGTATATCACTGACCTATCACTGACATGTATCACTGACCTATCAGAGACATGTATCACTGACCTATCACAGACATATATCACTGACGATATCACTGACGTATATCACTGACCTATATCACTGACCTATATCACTGACCTATATCACTGACCTATATCACTGACCTATCACAGACATGTATCACTGACCTATCACAGACATGTATCACTGACCTATCACAGACATGTATCACTGACCTATATCACTGACCTATATCACTGACCTATATCACTGACCTTTATCACTGACCTATCACAGACATGTATCACTGACCTATCACAGACATGTATCACTGACCTATCACAGACATGTATCACTGACCTATATCACTGACCTATATCACTGACCTATCACAGACATGTATCACTGACCTATATCACTGACCTATCAGAGACATGTATCACTGACCTATATCACGTCAACAGTGAAGAGGAAACTCTGGGATGCTGGCCTTCTATTTCCTCTGTCCAGTTTCTGTGTCTTAATCTTTTCTTTTTATTGGCCAGTCTGAGATATGGCTTTTTCTTTGCAACTCTGCCTAGAAGGCCAGCATCCCGGAGTCGCCTCTTCACTGTTGATGTTTGAGACTGGTGTTTTGCGGGTACTATTTAATGAAGCTACCAGCTGAGGACTTGTGAGTCGTTTGTTTCTGAAACTAGACACTCTAATGTACTTGTCCTCTTGCTCATGTGTGCACTGGGCCTCCCCACTCCTCTTTCTATTCTGGTTAGAGACCATTTGCGCTGTTCTGTGAAGGGAGTAGTACACAGCATTGTACGAGAGCTTCAGTTTGTTGGCAATTTCTCGCATGGAATAGCCTTCATTTCTCAGAACAAGAATAGACTGACGAGTTTCAGAAAAAAAGTTAATTGTTTCTGGCCAGTTTGAGCATGTAATTGAACCTACAAATGCTGATGCTCCAGATACTCAACTAGTCTAAAGAAGACCAGTTTTATTGCTTCTTTAATTAGCACTACAGTTTCCAGCTGTGCTAACATAATTGCAAACGGGTTTTCTAATGATCAACTAGACTTGGATGAGCTAACACAGCATGTCATTGGAACACAGGAGTGATGGTTGCTGATAATGGGCCTCTGTACGCCTATGTAGATATTCCATTAAAAATCTGCAGTTTCTAGCTACAATAGTGATTTACAACATTAACAATGTCTATACTGTATTTCTTATCAATTTGATCAACTCTTATGACTGTCTCTGTTCTGATGTGTCTTATCCCTACATCTCTTATGACTGTCTCTGTTCTGATGTGTCTTATCCCCCTCCAGCTCTTATGACTGTCTCTGTTCTGATGTGTCTTATCCCTACATCTCTTATGACTGTCTCTGTTCTGATGTGTCTTATCCCTACATCTCTTATGACTGTCTCTGTTCTGATGTGTCTTATCCCTCCATCTCTTATGACTGTCTCTGTTCTGATGTGTCTTATCCCTCCATCTCTTATGACTGTCTCTGTTCTGATGTCTTATCCCTACATCTATTATGACTGTCTCTGTTCTGATGTGTCTTATCCCCTCCATCTCTTATGACTGTCTCTGTTCTGATGTCTTATCCCTCCATCTATTATGACTGTCTCTGTTCTGATGTGTCTTTTCCCCCTCCATCTCTTATGACTGTCTCTGTTCTGATGTGTCTTATCCCCCTCCATCTCTTATGACTATCTCTGTTCTGATGTCTTATCCCTACATCTATTATGACTGTCTCTGTTCTGATGTGTCTTATCCCCCTCCATCTCTTATGACTGTCTCTGTTCTGATGTGTCTTATCCCCCCTCCATCTCTTATGACTGTCTCTGTTCTGATGTGTCTTATCCCCTCCATCTCTTATGACTGTCTCTGTTCTGATGTCTTATCCCTACATCTCTTATGACTGTCTCTGTTCTGATGTGTCTTATCCCTACATCTATTATGACTGTCTCTGTTCTGATGTCTTATCCCTACATCTCTTATGACTGTCTCTGTTCTGTGTCTTATCCCCCTCCAGCTCTTATGACTGTCTCTGTTCTGATGTCTTATCCCTACATCTATTATGACTGTCTCTGTTCTGATGTGTCTTATCTCCCTCCAGCTCTTATGACTGTCTCTGTTCTGATGTGTCTTATCCCTACATCTCTTATGACTGTCCCTGTTCTGATGTGTCTTATCCCTCCATCTATTATGTCTGTCTCTGTTCTGATGTCTTATCCCTCCATCTCCTATGACTGTCTCTGTTCTGATGTGTCTTATCCCCCTCCAGCTCTTATGACTGTCTCTGTTCTGATGTGTCTTATCCCTACATCTCTTATGACTGTCTCTGTTCTGATGTGTCTTATCCCTCCAGCTCTTATGACTGTCTCTGTTCTGATGTGTCTTATCCCTCCAGCTCTTATGACTGTCTCTGTTCTGATGTGTCTTATCTCCCTCCATCTCTTATGACTATGTCTGTTCTGATGTGTCTTATCCCTCCATCTCTTATGACTGTCTCTGTTCTGATGTGTCTTATCCCCTCCAGCTCTTATGACTGTCTCTGTTCTGATGTGTCTTATCCCTACATCTCTTATGACTGTCTCTGTTCTGATGTGTCTTATCCCTCCATCTCTTATGACTGTCTCTGTTCTGATGTGTCTTATCTCCCTCCAGCTCTTATGACTGTCTCTGTTCTGATGTGTCTTATCCCTACATCTCTTATGACTGTCTCTGTTCTGATGTGTCTTATCTCCCTACATCTCTTATGACTGTCTCTGTTCTGATGTGTCTTATCCCTACATCTCTTGACTGTCTCTGTTCTGATGTGTCTTATCTCCCTCCAGCTCTTATGACTGTCTCTGTTCTGATGTGTCTTATCTCCCTCCAGCTCTTATGACTATCTCTGTTCTGATGTGTCTTATCCCTACATCTATTATGACTGTCTCTGTTCTGATGTGTCTTATCCCTCCAGCTCTTATGACTGTCTCTGTTCTGATGTGTCTTATCCCCCTCCAGCTCTTATGACTGTCTCTGTTCTGATGTGTCTTATCCCTACATCTCTTATGACTGTCTCTGTCCTGATGTGTCTTATCCCTCCAGCTCTTATGACTGTCTCTGTTCTGATGTGTCTTATCCCTACATCTCTTATGACTGTCTCTGTTCTGATGTGTCTTATCCCCTCCATCTCTTATGACTGTCTCTGTTCTGATGTGTCTTATCCCCTCCATCTCTTATGACTGTCTCTGTTCTGATGTGTCTTATCCCCCTCCAGCTCTTATGACTGTCTCTGTTCTGATGTGTCTTATCCCTCCATCTCTTATGACTGTCTCTGTTCTGATGTGTCTTATCCCCCTCCATCTCTTATGACTGTCTCTGTTCTGATGTGTCTTATCTCCCTCCAGCTCTTATGACTGTCTCTGTTCTGATGTGTCTTATCCCTCCATCTCTTATGACTGTCTCTGTTCTGATGTGTCTTATCCCCCTCCAGCTCTTATGACTGTCTCTGTTCTGATGTGTCTTATCCCTACATCTCTTATGACTGTCTCTGTTCTGATGTGTCTTATCTCCCTCCATCTCTTATGACTGTCTGTTCTGATGTGTCTTATCCCTCCATCTCTTATGACTGTCTCTGTTCTGATGTGTCTTATCCCCCTCCAGCTCTTATGACTGTCTCTGTTCTGATGTGTCTTATCCCCCATCTCTTATGACTGTCTCTGTTCTGATGTGTCTTATCCCCCTCCAGCTCTTATGACTGTCTCTGTTCTGATGTGTCTTATCCCTACATCTCTTATGACTGTCTCTGTTCTGATGTGTCTTATCTCCCTACATCTCTTATGACTGTCTCTGTTCTGATGTGTCTTATCTCCCTCCATCTCTTATGACTGTCTCTGTTCTGATGTGTCTTATCCCTCCAGCTCTTATGACTGTCTCTGTTCTGATGTGTCTTATCTCCCTCCATCTCTTATGACTGTCTCTGTTCTGATGTGTCTTATCCCTCCATCTCTTATGACTGTCTCTGTTCTGATGTGTCTTATCCCCCTCCAGCTCTTATGACTGTCTCTGTTCTGATTTGTCTTATCCCTCCAGCTCTTATGACTGTCTCTGTTCTGATGTGTCTTATCCTCCCTCCAGCTCTTATGACTGTCTCTGTTCTGATGTGTCTTATCCCTCCATCTCTTATGACTGTCTCTGTTCTGATGTGTCTTATCTCCCTCCAGCTCTTATGACTGTCTCTGTTCTGATGTGTCTTATCCCCCTCCAGCTCTTATGACTGTCTCTGTTCTGATGTGTCTTATCTCCTCCAGCTCTTATGACTATCTCTGTTCTGATGTGTCTTATCCCTCCATCTCTTATGACTGTCTCTGTTCTGATGTGTCTTATCCCTCCAGCTCTTATGACTGTCTCTGTTCTGATGTGTCTTATCCCCTCCAGCTCTTATGACTGTCTCTGTTCTGATGTGTCTTATCCCTACATCTCTTATGACTGTCTCTGTCCTGATGTGTCTTATCCCCCTCCAGCTCTTATGACTGTCTCTGTTCTGATGTGTCTTATCCCCTCCATCTCTTATGACTGTCTCTGTTCTGATGTGTCTTATCCCCTCCATCTCTTATGACTGTCTCTGTTCTGATGTGTCTTATCCCCCTCCATCTCTTATGACTGTCTCTGTTCTGATGTGTCTTATCCCTCCAGCTCTTATGACTGTCTCTGTTCTGATGTGTCTTATCCCTCCATCTCTTATGACTGTCTCTGTTCTGATGTGTCTTATCCCCCTCCATCTCTTATGACTGTCTCTGTTCTGATGTGTCTTATCCCTCCAGCTCTTATGACTGTCTCTGTTCTGATGTGTCTTATCCCCCCATCTCTTATGACTGTCTCTGTTCTGATGTGTCTTATCCCCCTCCAGCTCTTATGACTGTCTCTGTTCTGATGTGTCTTATCCCTACATCTCTTATGACTGTCTCTGTTCTGATGTGTCTTATCTCCCTACATCTCTTATGACTGTCTGTTCTGATGTGTCTTATCCCTCCATCTCTTATGACTGTCTCTGTTCTGATGTGTCTTATCCCCCTCCAGCTCTTATGACTGTCTCTGTTCTGATGTGTCTTATCCCCCCATCTCTTATGACTGTCTCTGTTTCGATGTGTCTTATCCCCTCCATCTCTTATGACTGTCTCTGTTCTGATGTGTCTTATCCCTACATCTCTTATGACTGTCTCTGTTCTGATGTGTCTTATCTCCCTACATCTCTTATGACTGTCTCTGTTCTGATGTGTCTTATCCCTCCATCTCTTATGACTGTCTCTGTTCTGATGTGTCTTATCTCCCTCCAGCTCTTATGACTGTCTCTGTTCTGATGTGTCTTATCCCTCCAGCTCTTATGACTGTCTCTGTTCTGATGTGTCTTATCTCCCTCCAGCTCTTATGACTGTCTCTGTTCTGATGTGTCTTATCCCCCTCCAGCTCTTATGACTGTCTCTGTTCTGATGTGTCTTATCTCCCCCCATCTCTTATGACTGTCTCTGTTTCGATGTGTCTTATCCCCCTCCAGCTCTTATGACTGTCTCTGTTCTGATGTGTCTTATCCCTACATCTCTTATGACTGTCTCTGTTCTGATGTGTCTTATCTCCCTACATCTCTTATGACTGTCTGTTCTGATGTGTCTTATCCCTCCATCTCTTATGACTGTCTCTGTTCTGATGTGTCTTATCCCCCTCCAGCTCTTATGACTGTCTCTGTTCTGATGTGTCTTATCCCCCTCCATCTCTTATGACTGTCTCTGTTCTGATGTGTCTTATCTCCCTCCAGCTCTTATGACTGTCTCTGTTCTGATGTGTCTTATCCCCCTCCAGCTCTTATGACTGTCTCTGTTCTGATGTGTCTTATCTCCCCCCATCTCTTATGACTGTCTCTGTTCTGATGTCTTATCCCCCTCCAGCTCTTATGACTGTCTCTGTTCTGATGTGTCTTATCCCCTCCATCTCTTATGACTGTCTCTGTTCTGATGTGTCTTATCTCCCTCCAGCTCTTATGACTGTCTCTGTTCTGATGTGTCTTATCCCCCTCCATCTCTGATGTCTCTGTTCTGATGTGTCTTATCCCCTCCAGCTCTTATGACTGTCTCTGTTCTGATGTGTCTTATCCCCTCCATCTCTTATGACTGTCTCTGTTCTGATGTGTCTTATCCCCTCCATCTCTTATGACTGTCTCTGTTCTGATGTGTCTTATCCCCCTCCAGCTCTTATGACTGTCTCTGTTCTGATGTGTCTTATCCCTCCATCTCTTATGACTGTCTCTGTTCTGATGTGTCTTATCTCCCTCCATCTCTTATGACTGTCTCTGTTCTGATGTGTCTTATCCCCCTCCAGCTCTTATGACTGTCTCTGTTCTGATGTGTCTTATCTCCCTCCATCTCTTATGACTGTCTCTGTTCTGATGTGTCTTATCCCCCTCCATCTCTTATGACTGTCTCTGTTCTGATGTGTCTTATCCCTCCAGCTCTTATGACTGTCTCTGTTCTGATGTGTCTTATCCCTCCATCTCTTATGACTGTCTCTGTTCTGATGTGTCTTATCCCCCTCCATCTCTTATGACTGTCTCTGTTCTGATGTCTTATCCCCCTCCATCTCTTATGACTGTCTCTGTTCTGATGTGTCTTATCTCCCTCCATCTCTTATGACTGTCTCTGTTCTGATGTGTCTTATCCCCCTCCATCTCTTATGACTGTCTCTGTTCTGATGTGTCTTATCCCTCCATCTCTTATGACTGTCTCTGTTCTGATGTGTCTTATCCCTCCATCTCTTATGACTGTCTCTGTTCTGATGTGTCTTATCTCCCTCCATCTCTTATGACTGTCTCTGTTCTGATGTGTCTTATCCCCCTCCATCTCTTATGACTGTCTCTGTTCTGATGTGTCTTATCCCTCCATCTCTTATGACTGTCTCTGTTCTGATGTGTCTTATCTCCTCCATCTCTTATGACTGTCTCTGTTCTGATGTGTCTTATCCCCCTCCATCTCTTATGACTGTCTCTGTTCTGATGTGTCTTATCCCTCCATCTCTTATGACTGTCTCTGTTCTGATGTGTCTTATCCCCCTCCATCTCTTATGACTGTCTCTGTTCTGATGTGTCTTATCTCCCCTCCAGCTCTTATGACTGTCTCTGTTCTGATGTGTCTTATCCCTCCATCTCTTATGACTGTCTCTGTTCTGATGTCTTATCCCCTCCATCTCTTATGACTGTCTCTGTTCTGATGTGTCTTATCCCTCCATCTCTTATGACTGTCTCTGTTCTGATGTGTCTTATCCCCTCCATCTCTTATGACTGTCTCTGTTCTGATGTCTTATCCCTCCATCTCTTATGACTGTCTCTGTTCTGATGTGTCTTATCTCCCTCCAGCTCTTATGACTGTCTCTGTTCTGATGTGTCTTATCCCCCTCCAGCTCTTATGACTGTCTCTGTTCTGATGTGTCTTATCCCCCTCCATCTCTTATGACTGTCTCTGTTCTGATGTGTCTTATCCCCCTCCAGCTCTTATGACTGTCTCTGTTCTGATGTGTCTTATCTCCCTCCAGCTCTTATGACTGTCTCTGTTCTGATGTGTCTTATCCCCCTCCAGCTCTTATGACTGTCTCTGTTCTGATGTGTCTTATCTCCCTCCATCTCTTATGACTGTCTCTGTTCTGATGTGTCTTATCCCCCTCCAGCTCTTATGACTGTCTCTGTTCTGATGTGTCTTATCCCCCTCCAGCTCTTATGACTGTCTCTGTTCTGATATGTCTTATCCCTCCATCTCTTATGACTGTCTCTGTTCTGATGTGTCTTATCCCCCTCCAGCTCTTATGACTGTCTCTGTTCTGATGTGTCTTATCTCCTCCAGCTCTTATGACTGTCTCCTGGACAACCCTTTTTGAACACAAGTGGCCCAAGCTTCCTGAGCTACCTGGGATTAACTACTCCATGGACGAGCAGTGTCGTTTTGATTTCGGTGTGGGCTACAAGATGCACTGCTGTAAGTCCCCTCCACCAGCTAGCTAGACCCCTGAGATCTGAGAATAACAACTGTGACCGTTGGTGACGGGGCAGCCTGTCAATGTGTGTCCCGAATGGCACCCTATTCCATTATATAGTGCACTGCTTTTTACCAGGGCCCATCAGGGAATATCTTTGCCATTTGGGACGCAGATCCAGGACTGCATGAGGGCACTCAAGACCACTCAGACTTTGATCTTGTGAGGATGGGATTCAATTATTACACACATGTTAGTCTTAGATGGAGCAGGGTCCTGCATTCTCCTTGTTATCCCCCTGCTCCATAGGCTTAGATAGTGGGCAGCTTTTTTCCCTGTTTGAGATTGCAGAGGGGCCATGACTTCTGGGAAGAGAATTAGGTGACCCGTAGACTGGCCACGGAAATGCACTAACTACCTCTCATCTCTCTCTGACCACCTCTTCCGTTCTCTCTCCTCTTCTCTGAGCTCCTCTTCCCTACTCTCTCCTCTTCTCTCTGGCATCCTCTTCCGTTCTCTCTCTCCTTCTCTGAGCTCCTCTTCCCTACTCTCTCCTCTTCTCTCTGGCATCCTCTTCCCTACTCTCTCCTCTTCTCTCTGAGCTCCTCTTCCCCTACTCTCTCCTCTTCTCTCTGACTCTTTCCCTACTCCTCCTCTTCTCTCTGAGCTCCTCTTCCCTACTCTCTCCTCTTCTCTCTGACCTCCTCTTCCCTACTCTCTCCTCTTCTCTCTGACCTCCTCTTCCCTACTCTCTCCTCTTCTCTCTGACTTCCTCTTCCCTAC
The DNA here is from genome assembly GCF_036934945.1 of Oncorhynchus masou masou. NCBI lineage: Eukaryota > Metazoa > Chordata > Actinopteri > Salmoniformes > Salmonidae > Oncorhynchus > Oncorhynchus masou. The sequence goes on from NW_027010105.1 coordinate 34,607, forward strand.
TCTCTCCTCTTCTCTCTGACTTCCTCTTCCCTACTCTCTCCTCTTCTCTCTGGCATCCTATTTCTTAACTCTCTCGCTCTCTCTCTCTCTCTCTCTCTCTTCCCCCTATAGTTCCGGACCTATGATCCCTGCAAACAGCTGTGGTGTAGTCACCCTGACAACCAGTACTTTTGTAAGACCAAGAAGGGTCCTCCGGTGGATGGGACGGAGTGTGCACCGTCGAAGGTGGGAAATGGTTTGAAAACAAACCATGGATTTCTGATGACAATAGATACACCTAATAATACAGTGCTATACTTCATCTTCATCTTTAGAAACAGATACACCTAATAATATAGTGCTATACTTCATCTTCATCTTCATCTTTAAAAACAGATGCACCTAATAATATACAGTGCGATACTTCATCTTTAGAAACAGTTCTCCAAAAAGTACACAATTACTTGAAGAAGTTTTACTAAATTAATATTAGAAATAACATATGGGCTCGTTTGAATGTGATAATTATTTTTGTTGGGTGCTTATATTTGTTCTATGTCCCTCATGTACTGATGTCCAACTGCAGTGTCTGTGTGACACAGGTGGCACCTTACCCATACATTTATTTTATTTGTAAAAAATGTTTTTTTTACAAAACATGGTGCAATTAACTACAGTAACAAAACATCATGGTGCAATTAACCACAGTAGCATAACATCATGGTGCAATTAACTACAGTAACAAAACATGGTGCAATTAACTACAGTAACAAAACATCATGGTGCAATTTATTTTTATTTTACCT
>NW_027010106.1:0-10000 GCF_036934945.1 Oncorhynchus masou masou
GTGGAAGGGGGGATTAAAGACTGGGGATGTTGTAATGTACATATACATTTAAGTCATTTAGCAGACGCTCTTATCCAGAGCGACTTACAAATTGGTGAATTCACCTTCTGACATCCAGTGGAACAGCCACTTTACAATAGTGCATCTAAGTCATTAAGGGGGGGGGTGAGAAGGATTACTTATCCTATCCTAGGTATTCCTTGAAGAGGTGGGGTTTCAGGTGTCTCCCGGAAGGTGGTGATTGACTCCGCTGTCCTGGCGTCGTGAGGGAGTTTGTTCCACCATTGGGGGCCAGAGCAGCGAACAGTTTTGACTGGGCTGAGCGGGAACTGTACTTCCTCAATGGTAGGGAGGCGAGCAGGCCAGAGGTGGATGAACGCAGTGCCCTTGCTTGGGTGTAGGGCCTGATCAGAGCCTGGAGGTACTGCGGTGCCGTTCCCCTCACAGCTCCGTAGGCAAGCACCATGGTCTTGTAGCGGATGCGAGCTTCAACTGGAAGCCAGTGGAGAGAGCGGAGGAGCGGGGTGACGTGAGAGAACTTGGGAAGGTTGAACACCAGACGGGCTGCGGCGTTCTGGATGAGTTGTAGGGGTTTAATGGCACAGGCAGGGAGCCCAGCCAACAGCGAGTTGCAGTAATCCAGACGGGAGATGACAAGTGCCTGGATTAGGACCTGCGCCGCTTCCTGTGTGAGGCAGGGTCGTACTCTGCGGATGTTGTAGAGCATGAACCTACAGGAACGGGCCACCGCCATGATGTTGGTTGAGAACGACAGGGTGTTGTCCAGGATCACGCCAAGGTTCTTAGCGCTCTGGGAGGAGGACACAATGGAGTTGTCAACCGTGATGGCGAGATCATGGAACGGGCAGTCCTTCCCCGGGAGGAAGAGCAGCTCCGTCTTGCCGAGGTTCAGCTTGAGGTGGTGATCCGTCATCCACACTGATATGTCTGCCAGACATGCAGAGATGCGATTCGCCACCTGGTCATCAGAAGGGGGAAAGGAGAAGATTAATTGTGTGTCGTCTGCATAGCAATGATAGGAGAGACCATGTGAGGTTATGACAGAGCCAAGTGACTTGGTGTATAGCGAGAATAGGAGAGGGCCTAGAACAGAGCCCTGGGGGACACCAGTGGTGAGAGCGCGTGAGCGAGGAGACAGATTCTCGCCACGCCACCTGGTAGGAGCGACCTGTCAGGTAGGACGCAATCCAAGCGTGGGCCGCGCCGGAGATGCCCAACTCGGAGAGGGTGGAGAGGAGGATCTGATGGTTCACAGTATCGAAGGCAGCCGATAGGTCTAGAAGGATGAGAGCAGAGGAGAGAGAGTTAGCTTTAGCAGTGCGGAGCGCCTCCGTGATGCAGAGAAGAGCAGTCTCAGTTGAATGACTAGTCTTGAAACCTGACTGATTTGGATCAAGAAGGTCATTCTGAGAGAGATAGAGGGAGAGCTGGCCAAGGACGGCACGTTCAAGAGTTTTGGAGAGAAAAGAAAGAAGGGATGCTGGTCTGAAGTTGTTGACATCGGAGGATCGAGTGTAGGTTTCTTCAGAAGGGGTGCAACTCTCGCTCTCTTGAAGACGGAAGGGACGTAGCCGGCGGTCAGGGATGAGTTGATGAGCGAGGTGAGGTAAGGGAGAAGGTCCCCGGAAATGGTCTGGAGGAGAGAGGAGGGGATAGGGTCGAGCGGGCAGGTTGTTGGGCGGCCGGCCGTCACAAGAAGCGAGATTTCATCTGGAGAGAGGGGAGAAAGAGGTCAGAGCACAGGGTAGGGCAGTGTGAGCAGAACCAGCGGTGTCGCTTGACTTAGCAAACGAGGATCGGATGTCGTCGACCTTCTTTTCAAAATGGTTGACGAAGTCATCTGCAGAGAGGGAGGAGGGGGGAGGGGGAGGAGGATTCAGAAGGGGAGGAGAAGGTGGCAAAGAGCTTCCTAGGGTTAGAGGCAGATGCTTGGAATTTAGAGTGGTAGAAAGTGGCTTTAGCAGAGACAGAGGAGGAAAATGTAGAGAGGAGGGAGTGAAAGGATGCCAGGTCCGCAGGGAGGCGGTTTTCCTCCATTTCCGCCGGCTGCCCGGAGCTCTGTTCTGTGAGCCTCGCAATGAGTCATCGAGCCACGGAGCGGGAGGGGAGGACCGAGCCGGCCTGGAGGATAGGGGACATAGAGAGTCAAAGGATGCAGAAAGGGAAGAGAGGAGGGTTGAGGAGGCAGAGTCAGGAGAAAGGTTGGAGAAGGTATGAGCAGAGGGAAGAGATGAAAGGATGGAAGAGGAAAGAGTAGCGGGGGAGAGAGAGCGAAGGTTGGGACGGCGCGATACCATCCGAGTAGGGGGCAGGAAGTGTTGGATGAGAGCGAGAGGGAAAAGGATACAAGGTAGTGGTCGGAGACTTGGAGGGGAGTTGCAGTGAGGTTAGTGGAAGAACAGCATCTAGTAAAGATGAGGTCGAGCGTATTGCCTGCCTTGTGAGTAGGGGGAAGGTGAGAGGGTGAGGTCAAAAGAGGAGAGGAGTGGAAAGAAGGAGGCAGAGAGGAATGAGTCAAAGGTAGACGTGGGGAGGTTAAAGTCGCCCAGGACTGTGAGAGGTGAGCCGTCCTCAGGAAAGGAGCTTATCAAGGCATCAAGCTCATTGATGAATCTCCGAGGAACCTGGAGGGCGATAAATGATAAGAATGTTAAGCTTGAAAGGGCTGGTAACTGTGACAGCATGGAATTCAAAGGAGGCGATAGATAGATGGGTAAGGGGAGAGAGAGAATGACCACTTGGGAGAGATGAGGATCCCGGTGCCACCACCCCGCTGACCAGAAGCTCTCGGGGTGTGCGAGAACACGTGGGCGGACGAAGAGAGAGCAGTAGGAGTAGCAGTGTTATCTGTGGTGATCCATGTTTCCGTCAGTGCCAGGAAGTCGAGGGACTGGAGGGAGGCATAGGCTGAGATGAACTCTGCCTTGTTGGCCGCAGATCGGCAGTTCCAGAGGCTACCGGAGACCAGGAACCCACGTGGGTCGTGCGCGCTGGGACCACCAGATTAGGGTGGCCGCGGCCACGCGGTGTGGAGCGTTTGTATGGTCTGTGCAGAGAGGAGAGAACAGGGATAGATAGACACATAGTTAACAGGGTACAGAAGAGGCTACGCTAATGCAAAGGAGATTGGAATGACAAGTGGACTACACGTCTCGAATGTTCAGAAAGTTAAGCTTACGTAGCAAGAATCTTATTGACTAAAATGATTGAAATGAAACAGTACTGCTGAGTAGGCTAGCTGGTAGTGGCTGCGATGTTGACACTACACTAATCAAGTCGTCCGTCGAGTGTAATAGTTTCTACAGTGCTGCTATTCGGGGCTAGCTGGCTAGCTAGCAAGGTTGATTGCGTCGTTACTTAAAAGAACGACAATAGCTGGCTGGCTAACCTAGAAAATCGCTCTAGGCTACACAATTGTCTTAGATACAAAGACGGCTATGTAGCTAGCTAGCTACGATCAAACAAAACAAACCGTTGTACTGTAATAGTTACAACAGTGCTGTTATTCGGGGCTAGCTGGCTAGCTACGTTAGAAGAACGACAATAGCTGGCCAGCTAACCTAGAAAATCGCTCTAGACTACACAATTGTCTTAGATACAAAGACGGCTATGTAGCTGGCTAGCTACGATCAAACAAATCAAACCGTTGTACTGTAATGAAGTGAAATGAAAATGTGATACTACCTGTGGAACGACGCGGAATGTTGACCGGGTAGTTGGAGTTCAATTCGGTAGAGGTTGGCTAGCTGTTGGCTAGCTAGCTAGCAGCATTTCCTACGTTAAGGACGACAAATAGCTGGCTAGCTAACCTCGGTAAATTAAGATAATCACTCTAAGTCTACACACTCTAAACTGCACAATTATCTTGGATACGAAGACAACTATGTAGCTAGCTGACACTACGCTAATCGAGTCGTTCAGTTGAGTGTAATAGTAATAATTCCACCATCAGGTTGCTGAAAGAACTTGGAATGATACCTTTGTGGGTGGATTATAGACTGGGTGGATTATAGACTGGGGATGTTGCATTGATACCTTGGTGGGTGGATTATAGACTGGGGATGTTGTATTGATATCTTGGTGGGTGGATTATAGACTGGGGATGTTGTAATGATGTTGATGTCTCTACGTTCAATCTGAACAGATAAAGTAAATAAAACGATTTGCGCTCTAAAAGGAAGAGGTTTTTATTTTGGGACGCTGCGTTCGGCCCGTGGCTCTCAGATTAACAGATGCGTTATGTGACGAGCCGGGGTCAAGAGGGTTTGTGTGTGGACGTTAAATGTTCTATTTCTCTAGCACCACTTCCTGCTATTGGCTGTGACCTCACCGAAAGCCCACAGAGACTTATGGGTAGCTATTTCAGCACTTTTTATTTTACACCATCGCACGCACACACGTGCACGCATACGCACATGCACACGCACACGCACACACGCACCTACGACTAATTCAGCAGCTCTTAACAGCCTCTCTGCAGTGCCCCTGAAAATAGGAAGAAAAAGGCTCAGCATTTTCTACAATCCCATACTGCACCCCTCTAATCCTCTTCTCCTCCTTCCCATCATTCATTCCTCTTTTCTCTGTCCATCCTCCTTTCCACCTTCCTCTCCCTTCATCCCTCTCTCTCTCTACCTCTCTGTCTCTGTCTCTCTCTCTACGTCTCTCTCCCTCTCTGTCTCTCTCTCTACCTCTCTGTCTCTCTCTCTCTCTCTCTCTCTCTCCCTCTCTCTCTCTCTACCTCTCTGTCTCTCTCCCCTCTCTCTCTCTCTCTCTCCCTCTCTCTCTCCCCTCTCTGTCTCTCTCTCTACCTCTCTCTGTCTCTCTCTCTCTCCCCTCTCTCTCTCCCTCTCTGTCTCTCTTTCTCTCTCCTTCAGGTTAGCGCGAGTTTAATTCAGTGCACGATCAGAGTGAGAGATAAATACAGCAGAGAAACTCTGAGTCACACATACACACACACACGCACACACACGCACACACGCACACATGCACACCCGCACACACACACACACACACACACACACACACACACACACACACACACACACACACACACACACACACACACACACACACACACAAATAATAAATATATATATATATACACACAGACACACATCACACACACGTCACACACACACGTCACGCACACACGTCACACACACAAATGTCTCTAGCAACTTCTGAAAGTGACTAGAAGGAATGAGAACTCAGTCACACACACCGACACCGACAGACACACACGCGCACGTGCACAAACACACACACACACACACTGTTTAACCTCTAGGAGTGATGATGGGAAGATAGAGGTAGAGGAGCTCTGTGTCTCTCTGCCTTTCCTGATAAAACTATTTTAAACCTACAGTTTAATTCCACTGTGAGAAATGGTGCTTCTTCAGTGTGTGTATTTATGTGTGTAAGTGTGTAGTGTGTGTGTGTGTGTGTGTGTGTGTGTGTGTGTGTGTGTGTGTGTGTGTGTGTGTGTGTGTGTGTGTGTGTGTGTGTGTGTGTGTGTGTGAAATTCTCATGCCTGGCTTTCCTCCAACCAACATGACCTCTGTGTGACCTTTCACCTTTCAACCTTGACCTTCTGAATCCTGAATACACTTAAACTGTATAAGTACTTGTGTTTGAAACAGTGTGTGTGTTTTTGCAGGCGATTGTGGTCTTTCAGCATATATGCAGATTTAACAGAGTGGCTTCTCTCCCAGCCAGGTCGCATCCCACCACTGCAGTATTCGATGTTTGTCCAGGTCACACCAGATCCCGGGCTTGATAATGTGTTATAGATGGGAATAGAGGAAGGGCTTGATAAGGTGTTATAGATGGGAATAGAGGAAGGGCTTGATAATGTGTTATAGATGGGAATAGAGGAAGGGCTTGATAAGGTGTTATAGATGGGAATAGAGGAAGGGCTTGATAAGGTGTTATAGATGGGAATAGAGGAAGGGCTTGATAAGGTGTTATAGATGGGAATAGAGGAAGGGCTTGATAATAGATGGGAATAGAGGAAGGGCTTGATAAGGTGTTATAGATGGGAATAGTGGAAGGGCTTGATAATGTGTTATAGATGGGAATAGAGGAAGGGCTTGATAATGTGTTATAGATGGGAATAGAGGAAGGGCTTGATAATGTGTTATAGATGGGAATAGAGGAAGGGCTTGATAAGGTGTTATAGATGGGAATAGAGGAAGGGCTTGATAATGTGTTATAGATGGGAATGGATAAATAGATGGGAATAGAAGGGCTTGATAAGGTGTTATAGATGGGAATAGAGGAAGGGCTTGATAATGTGTTATAGATGGGAATAGAGGAAGGGCTTGATAATGTGTTATAGATGGGAATAGAGGAAGGGCTTGATAAGGTGTTATAGATGGGAATAGAGGAAGGGCTTGATAATGTGTTATAGATGGGAATAGAGGAAGGGCTTGATAATGTGTTATAGATGGAAATAGAGGAAGGGCTTGATAAGGTGTTATAGATGGGAATAGAGGAAGGGCTTGATAATGTGTTATAGATGGGAATAGAGGAAGGGCTTGATAATGTGTTATAGATGGGAATAGAGGAAGGGCTTGATAAGGTGTTATAGATGGGAATAGAGGAAGGGCTTGATAATAATGGGTGCTTGATCATAGATGGGAATAGAGGAAGGGCTTGATAAGGTGTTATAGATGAGAATAGAGGAAGGGCTTGATAAGGTGTTATAGATGGGAATAGAGGAAGGGCTTGATAATGTGTTATAGATGGGAATAGAGGAAGGGCTTGATAAGGTGTTATAGATGGGAATAGAGGAAGGGCTTGATAAGGTGTTATAGATGGGAATAGAGGAAGGGCTTGATAAGGTGTTATAGATTATAGGTGTTACGGATGGGAATAGAGGAAGGGCTTGATAATGTGTTATAGATGGGAATAGAGGAAGGACTTGATAAGGTGTTATAGATGGGAATAGAGGAAGGGCTTGATAATGTGTTATAGATTGGTATAGAGGAAGGGCTTGATAAGGTGTTAACCACTCAAAATGACTGGCTAAAAATGAACCCTTACCTGAACCACTCAGAATGAATGGCTAAACTTGAAAATGGGTTGGTCCCCTGCGGAGCGGTTGAGCTAACGTAGGCTAACGACGATTAGCATGAGGTTGAGTTAACGTAGGCTAATGAGATTAGCATGAGGTTGAGCTAACGTAGGCTAATGAGATTAGCATGAGGTTGAGTTAACGTAGGCTAATAAGATTAGCATGAGGTTGAGCTAACGTAGGTTGAGCTAACGTAGGCTAATGAGATTAGCATGAGGTTGAGTTAACGTAGGCTAATGAGATTAGCATGAGTTTGAGCTAACGTAGGCTAATGCGATTAGCATGAGGTTGAGTTAACGTAGGCTAATGTGATTAGCATGAGGTTGAGTTAACATAAGCTAATCCGATTAGCATGAGGTTGAGTTAACGTAGGCTAATGCAATTAGCATGAGGTTGAGCTAACGTAGGCTAATGCGATTAGCAAGTTGAGCTAACGTAGGCTAATGCGATTAGCACAAGGTTGAGTTAACGTAGGCTAATGCGATTAGCATGAGGTTGAGCTAACGTAGGCTAATGCGATTAGCATGAGGTTGAGCTAATGTAGGCTAATGCGATTAGCATGAGGTTGAGCTAACGTAGGCTAATGTGATTAACATGAGGTTGAGTTTACGTTGGCTAATGCGATTAGCATGAGGTTTCCCAGGACATAGACATATCTGATATTGGCAGAACTCTTTAACTATTTTGTCACATACACATGGTTAGCAGATGTTAATGCGAGTGTAGCGAAATGCTTGTGCTTCTTGTTCCGACAATGCAGTAATATCCAACGAGTAATCTAACCTAACAATTTCACAACAATGACCTTATACAGAAGTGTACAGGAAGTGGACAGGAAGTGTACAGGAAGTGTAAAGGAAGTATACAGGAAGTATACAGGAAGTGTACAGGAATTAATAAGAATATGTACTTAAAATATATGAATGAGTGATGGTATAGAACGGCATAGACAAGATGCAGTAGATGGTATACACTACAGTATATACATATGAGATGAGTAATGTAGGGTATGTAAACATATGTAAAGTGGCATTGTTTAAAGTGGCTAGTGATACATGTGTTACATAATAAAGATGGCAAGATGCAGTAGATGGTATCGAGTACAGTATATACATATGAGAATAGTAATGTAGGGTATGTAAACATTATATGAAGTGGCATTGTATAAAGTGGCTAGTGATCCATTTATTACATCAATTTTTCCATTATTGAAGTGGCTGGAGTTGAGTCAGTATGTTGGCAACAGCCACTCAATTTCAGTGGCTGTTTAACAGTCTGATGGCCTTGAGATAGAAGCTGTTTTTCAGTCTCTCGGTCCCTATTTTGATGCACTTGTACTGACCTCGCCTTCTGGATAATAGCGGGGGGGGAACAGGCAGTGGCTCGGGTGGTTGTTGTACTTGATGATCTTTTGGCCTTCCAGTGACATCGGGTGGTGTAGGTGGCCTGGAGGGCAGGCAGTTTGCCTCCGGTGATGCGTTGTGCAGACCTCACTTCCCTCTGGAGAGCCCTAATGGTTGTGGGCAGAGCAGTTGCCGTACCAGGCGGTGATACAGCCCGACATGCTCTCGTTTGTGCATCTGTAAAAGTTATTGAGTGTTTTTGGTGACAAGCCGAATTTCTTCAGCCTCCTGAGGTTGAAGAGGTGCTGCTGCGCCTTCTTCACGATGCTGTCTGTGTGGGTGGACCAATTCAGTTTGTCCCTGATGTGTACGCGAGGAACTTAAAACTTTCTACTCTCTCCACTACTGTCCCATCGATGTGGATATGGGGGTGCTCCCTCTGCAGTTTCCTGAAGTCCACGATCATCTCCTTTGCTTTGTTGATGTTGAGTGTTGAATATTTTCCTGACACCACACTCCGAGGGCCCTCACCTCTTCCCTGTAGGCCGTCTCGTCGTTGTTGGTAATCAAGCCTAGCACTGTAGTGTCGTCTGCAAACTTGATGATTGAGTTGGAGGTGTGCATGGCCATGCAGTCGTGGGTGAACAGGGACTACAGGAGAGGGCTGAGAATGCACCCTTGTGGGACCCCAGTGTTGAGGATCAGCGGGGTGGAGATTTTGTTACCTACCCTCACCACCTGGGGCCTTCAGGAAGTCCAGGACCCAGTTGCACTGGGTGGGGTCGAGACCGAGGATCTCGAGCTTGATGACGAGTTTGGATGGTACTATGGTGTTAAATGCTGAGCTGTAGTCGATGAACAGCATTCTCACGTAGGTATTCCTCTTGTCCAGATGGGCAGTGTGGAGGAGATATGGTCCTTTGATTCGTCTCTCAAAGCACTTCATGATGACGGAAGTGAGTGCTACGGGGCGGATGTCATTTAGCTTAGTTACCTTAGCCTTATTGGGAACAGGAACAATGGTGGCCCTATTGAAGCATGTGGGGACAGCAGACCCCCAACCTAAAGTCTAAACTACTTTTCTCCTATAGACGCCCCCAACCTGAAGACCCCCCAACCTGAAGTCTAAACTACTTTTCACCTATAGACCCTAGACCCCCAACCTAAAGTCTAAACTACTTTTCTCCTATAGATGCCCCCAAACTTGAAGTCTAAACTACTTTTCTCCTATAGATCCCCCAACCTGAAGACCCCCCAACCTGAAGTCTAAACTACTTTTCTCCTATAGTCGCCCCCAACCTGAAGTCTAAACTATGTTTCTCCTATAGACGCCCCCAACCTGAAGTCTAAACTACTTTTCTCCTATAGACCCCCCCACCCCCGTGACATCATGTTGTTGCTCTTCCAGCACCTCACCTCCACATGACCTTTTCACCTTGAACTTGACCTCTTCAAGCCAGTACACATAGAATATGGTAGCAGGCTGCCTGTGAGTTACTCTCCTTGTCACTGTCACTGCAAGACCAATGTTGGAGTGTGTGTGTCTGTCTGAAGAGTG
>NW_027010106.1:15000-35377 GCF_036934945.1 Oncorhynchus masou masou
GTGCCAGCACAGGGAGTGTATGTGTGTGTTTGTGAATAATGAATAAGTCATTTCATTGTGTGTGTGTGTGTTCTTGTGTGACTTGTGCATTTGTGAGCTTCAGTGCGTGTCCCTTTTCTATCTATAGGGTTTTTCATTGCCTACCACATCTGACCCCCACAGTAAAGTTAGAATGTCGGTATTGTCCATGATTCTATCTGACCCCCACAGTAAAGTTAGAATGTCGGTATTGTCCATGATTCTATCTGACCCCCATGTATATTCTATATGTAATCCATGTGTATTCTACGTATATGTATTCCGTGTATATTCTATGTATGATCTATACGTATTCCATGTATATTCTATATGTATTCTATGTATATTCTATGTATATTCTATGTATATTCTATGTATATTCTATATGTATTCCATGTATATTCTATATGTATTCCATGTATACTCTATGTATATTCTATATGTATTCTATGTATATTCTATGTATATTCTATATGTATTCCATGTATATTCTATATGTATTCCATGTATATTCTATGTATATTTTAGGTATATTCTATATGTATTCCATGTATATTCTATGTATAATCTATATGTATTCCATGTATATTCTAGGTATATTCTATATGTATTCCATGTATATATTCTATGTATATTCTATATGTATTCCATGTATATTCTATGTATATTCTATATGTATTCCATGTATATTCTATATGTATTCCATGTATATTCTATGTATATTCTATATGTATTCCATGTATATTCTATGTATATTCTATATGTATTCCATGTATATTCTATATGTATTCCATGTATATTCTATGTATATTCTATATGTATTCCAAGTATATTCTATGTATATTCTATATGTATTCCATGTATATTCTATATGTATTCCATGTATATTCTATGTATATTCTATATGTATTCCATGTATATTATATATGTATTCCATGTATATTCTGTGTATATTCTATATGTATTCCATGTATATTCTATGTATATTCTATATGTATTTCATGTATATTCCATGTATATTCTATACGTATTCCATGTATATTCTATATGTATTCCATGTATATTCTATGTATATTCTATGTATTTTCTATGTATATTCTATATGTATTCCATGTATATTCTATGTATATTCTATATGTATTCCATGTATATTCTATGTATATTCTATGTATATTCTATGTATATTCTATATGTATACCATGTATATTCTATATGTATTCCATGTATATTCTATGTATATTCTATATGTATTCCATGTATATTCTATGTATATTCTATGTATATTCTATGTATATTCTATATGTATACCATGTATATTCTATATGTATTCCATGTATATTCTATGTATATTCTATATGTATTCCATGTATATTCTATGTATATTCTATGTATATTCTATGTATATTCTATGTGTATTCTATATGTATTCCATGTATATTCTATGTATATTCTATATGTATTCCATGTATATTCTAGGTATATTCTATATGCATTCCATGTATATTCTACTTCATTAACAAACTGACAGAATTATTGTATCCATCGCTCAAGTCTTCTACACCACAGTGACGTTGGTGTGTCTTCTACACCACAGTGACGTTGGTGTGTCTTCTACACCACAGTGACGTTGGTGTGTCTTCTACACCACAGTGACGTTGGTGTGTCTTCTACACCACAGTGACGTTGGTGTGTCTTCTACACCACAGTGACGTTGGTGTGTCTTCTACACCACAGTGATGTCTACTACACCACAGTGATGTCTTCTACACCACAGTGACGTTGGTGTGTCTTCTACACCACAGTGACGTTGGTGTGTCTTCTACACCACAGTGATGTTGGTCTGTCTTCTACACCACAGTGACGTTGGTGTGTCTTCTACACCACAGTGACGTTGGTGTGTCTTCTACACCACAGTGACGTTGGTGTGTCTTCTACACCACAGTGACGTTGGTGTGTCTTCTACACCACAGTGATGTCTACTACACCACAGTGATGTCTACTACACCACAGTGATGTCTTCTACACCACAGTGACGTTGGTGTGTCTTCTACACCACAGTGACATTGGTGTGTCTTCTACACCACAGTGACGTTGGTGTGTCTTCTACACCACAGTGACGTTGGTGTGTCTTCTACACCACAGTGACGTTGGTGTGTCTTCTACACCACAGTGATGTCTTCTACACCACAGTGACGTTGGTGTGTCTTCTACACCACAGTGACGTTGGTGTGTTTTCTACACCACAGTGACATTGGTGTGTCTTCTACACCACAGTGACGTTGGTGTGTCTTCTACACCACAGTGACGTTGGTGTGTCTTCTACACCACAGTGACGTTGGTGTGTCTTCTACACCACAGTGACGTTGATGTGTCTTCTACACCACAGTGACGTTGGTGTGTCTTCTACACCACAGTGACGTTGGTGTGTCTTCTACACCACAGTGACATTGGTGTGTCTTCTACACCACAGTGATGTTGGTGTGTTTTCTACACCACAGTGACGTTGGTGTGTCTTCTACACCACAGTGACGTTGGTGTGTCTTCTACACCACAGTGACGTTGGTGTGTCTTCTACACCACAGTGATGTTGGTGTGTCTTCTACACCACAGTGATGTTGGTGTGTTTTCTACACCACAGTGACGTTGGTGTGTCTTCTACACCACAGTGACGTTGGTGTGTCTTCTACACCACAGTGACGTCTTCTACACCACAGTGACGTTGGTGTGTTTTCTACACCACAGTGACGTTGGTGTGTCTACTACACCACAGTGACGTTGGTGTGTCTTCTACACCACAGTGACGTCTTCTACACCACAGTGACGTTGGTGTGTCTTCTACACCACAGTGACGTTGGTGTGTTTTCTACACCACAGTGACGTTGGTGTGTCTTCTACACCACAGTGACGTTGGTGTGTCTTCTACACCACAGTGACGTTGGTGTGTCTTCTACACCACAGTGACGTTGGTGTGTCTTCTACACCACAGTGACGTTGGTGTGTCTTCTACACCACAGTGACGTCTTCTACACCACAGTGACGTTGGTGTGTTTTCTACACCACAGTGACGTTGGTGTGTCTTCTACACCACAGTGACGTTGGTGTGTCTTCTACACCACAGTGACGTTGGTGTGTTTATTGAATCTATGTTTGACCACCGAAGGGCAGCCGATTCATTATGTCATGGACTACCCCACAGGGCTCTGGTCTAAAGTAGTGCACTATATAGGGAATAGGGTACCATAGGGCTCTGGTCTATAGTAGTTCACTATATAGGGAATAGGGTGTCATAGGGCTCTGGTCTAAAGTTGTGCACTATATATAGTGAATAGGGTGCCATAGCGCTCTGGTCTAAAGTAGTGCACTATATAGGGAATAGGGTGCCATCGGGCTCTGGTCTAAAGTAGTGCACTATATATAGTGAATAGGGTGTCATAGTGCTCTGGTCTAAAGTAGTGCACTATATAGGGAATAGGGTGCCATAGGGCTCTGGTCAAAAGTAGTGCACTATATAGTGAATAGGGCACTGGTCTAAAGTAGTTCACAATATAGGGAATAGGGCTCTGGTCTAGAGTAGTGCACTATATAGGGAATAGGGCTCTGATCTAAAGTAGTGCACTATATAGGGAATAGGGCTCTAGTCTAAAGTAGTGCACTATATAGGGAATAGGGCTCTGGTCTAAAGTAGTGCACTATATAGGGAATAGGGTGCAATTTGGGATGTATTAAGTGCACATTGGTGTCAGTGTCTCTGGGTTCTCATGGTGGTTGTGTAACCTCTAGTTGTATCCTCTGGATGTTTCTCTATATTATCTGCAGGTCCACGTTATTGTCTGAGTCCATGGCTTGGACCGTTAGCAGCTAACAAAGAGTCAACTTGTTTTTGTGTGGAATGGCTCGATCTTCAGTTAAACTATGGCGTATTGTTTATTTTCCCTCCTAGTCATATTATCCACAAAATGGATTGAAGAAGTTGCTTGTTTTTTTGTGTAATTACAATTGTGCAAAATTTTCTAACAGCTAAAAAAATATATATATGTATTTTCACATACAACGGATAGGTGCATTGAAATGTTGTTTTTCTCAAACCTTAGCAGCTGATTGGTTAATTGGTGTGTATTACTTTAAATCTACTGGCTGAGCTAGATAGCATGGTCTCAGATGCAGAGTGGTCCAGGTTCTGAGCATGGAGAGGCCAGAGATAGCCAGACCACTACATTGGGCTAAGGAACAGACGGTGATTATTGGAGAAAGGCCATCATTTCGTGTTCTGCAAACAATTCAGCGGACGAAGGCATTGCATGAGTGTGGTGATTGGACAGTCAAGGTTATAGACAGAGAGGAAGAAGCGGAAGAGCCCAGTGCAGAGCGAAGATGTGTGTTGATGTGTGAAAAGGGCACCAAGTCCAAACCGTACTCTCCTGTCTCTGATGACTCAGACATTTAACCTGACGAGAGTGAGGATGAATTACGTGCGGTGGCAGGTGGGGTGAAGACCTCTGAGTCAGAGCCTCTCCCCTACGGTCACATAAAGGATGATTATAGCCCAGTGGGAGTGACATTTGTGGATAACGTGGATCACTTTCTTTTGGCTGATCATATGTCGTCTGGGTAGAAAATCATTTGGGTAATGTTACATCTGTGAAAGTAGCTCGAAGGGACATTTGATGATTTTACAGGCCTCGGGACAAGACTTGCTTTGCTCTCAGAAGCAGGGCGTATTTGAGAGTGAGTGATTACTGGGGTGGCGGTGTTGGGGTGTTCAGCAACTGAAATGTAAGATTCCCTGTGCCTTCGACGACCGCCGTTTGGTGCGACGATGGCAAGCGAGATGAAAACTCGAGTTTTGAAGCGTGGTCTTTACCTGATAAAGTAATGTTAGGATATGTCAGTTATCCAGTGAGAGCTTTTTTTGTGCCGAACCCGGTAAGGTGTTTCAGATGCCAAGCTTATGATCATGTTGCAGCAGTGTGTCGGAGGATAAATGAGAGAAGTGTGCAGGAAGGCACGGGACAAAATAGTGTGAAACTGTGTTTGTCAATTGTGTGGGTACCCATGTTACTGGGGGTCCGAAGTGTCCGGTGTGAGAGAGACAGGTTGATGTTGCCAGGGTCAGAAGGTGTTGTAGGCTGAGCAAATGAAGAGAGGAGATGATGATGGGTCGAGGGTGGACAGCAGACCGAGGCCAATACGGAGTGATATGAATTTGTGCTTCAGTCAGGTTGGCTTCTCAGAATGTGTTACCATGGTTATCACCTGCAACACAGAAATGGATTGTAAAAATCACTGAGCAAAGATGTTGTGGTGGCAGCTGTAGAGAAATACTTGGCTGTACGAGATTTTAGATGATGATAGATGGTGTTATGTAATAGTGGTATACAGATGTTAGTTGGTGGTGTGTAATAATAGTGGTATATAGATGGTGGTATGTAATAGTGGTATATAGATGGTGGTATGTAATAGTGGTATATTGATGGTGGTATGTAATAGTGGTATATAGATGGTGGTATGTAATAGTGGTATATAGATGGTGGTATGTAATAGTGGTATACAGATGTTAGTTGGTGGTGTGTAATAATAGTGGTATATAGATGGTGGTATGTAATAGTGGTATATAGATGGTGGTATGTAATAGTGGTATATTGATGGTGGTATGTAATAGTGGTATATAGATGGTGGTATGTAATAGTGGTATATAGATGGTGGTATGTAATAGTGGTATATAGATGGTGGTATGTCATAGTGGTATATAGATGTTGGTTGGTGGTATTTAATAATAGTGGTATATAGATGGTGGTATGTCATAGTGGTATATAGATGGTGGTGTGTAATATTGGTATATAGATGGTGGTATGTAATAGTGGTATATAGATGGTGGTATGTAATAGTGGTATATAGATGGTGGTATGTCATAGTGGTATATAGATGGTGGTATGTAATAGTGGTATATAGATGGTGTTATGTAATAGTGGTATATAGATGGTGGTGTGTAATAGTGGTATATAGTTGGTGGTATGTAATAGTGGTGTATAGATGGTGGTATGTAATAGTGGTATATAGATGGTGGTATGTAATAGTGGTATATAGATGGTGGTATGTAATAGTGCTATATAGATGGTGGTGTGGTATATAGATGGTGGTATGTAATAGTGGTATATAGATGGTGGTATGTAATAGTGGTATATAGATGTTAGTTGGTGGTATGTAATAGTTGTATATAGTTGGTGGTATGTAATAATGGTATATAGTTGGTGGTATGTAATAGTGGTATATAGATGGTGGTATATAATAGTGATATGTAGATGGTGGTATGTAACAGTGGTGTATAGATGGTAGTTGGTGGTATGTAATAGTGGTATATAGTTGGTGGTGTGTAATAGTGGTATATAATTGGTGGTATGTAATAGTGGTATATAGATGGTGATATGTAATAGTGGTATATAGATGGTGGTATGTAATAGTGGTATATAGATGGTGGTATGTAATAGTGGTGTATAGATGGTGATATGTAATAGTGGTATATAGATGGTGGTATGTAATAGTGGTATATAAATGGGGGTATGTAATAGTGGTATATAGTTGGTGGTGTGTAATAGTGGTATATAATTGGTGGTATGTAATAGTGGTATATAGATGGTGGTGTGTAATAGTGGTGTATAGATGGTGGTATGTAATAGTGCTATATAGATGGTGGTGTGGTATATAGATGGTGGTATGTAATAGTGGTGTATAGATGGTGGTATGTAATAGTGGTATATAGATGTTAGTTGGTGGTATGTAATAGTGGTATATAGTTGGTGGTATGTAATAATGGTATATAGTTGGTGGTATGTAATAGTGGTATATAGATGGTGGTATGTAATAGTGGTATATAGATGGTGGTATGTAACAGTGGTGTATAGATGGTAGTTGGTTGTATGTAATAGTGGTATATAGTTGGTGGTGTGTAATAGTGATCTATAATTGGTGGTATGTAATAGTGGTATATAGATGGTGATATGTAATAGTGGTATATAGATGGTGGTATGTAATAGTGGTATATAGATGGCGGTATGTAATAGTGGTGTATAGATGGTGATATGTAATAGTGGTATATAGATGGTGGTATGTAATAGTGGTATATAGATGGTGGTATGTAATAGTGGTATATAGTTGGTGGTGTGTAATAGTGGTATATAATTGGTGGTATGTAATAGTGGTATATAGATGGTGGTGTGTAATAGTGGTGTATAGATGGTGGTATGTAATAGTGGTATATATATGTTAGTTGGTGGTATGTAATAGTGGTATATAATTTGTGGTGTGTAATAGTGGTGTATAGATGGTGGTATGTATTAGTGGTATATAGTTGGTGGTATGTAATAGTGGTATATAGATGTTAGTTGGTGGTATGTAATAGTGATATATAATTTGTGGTGTGTAATAGTGGTGTATAGATGGTGGTATGTAATAGTGGTATATAGTTGGTGGTGTGTAATAGTGGTATATAATTGGTGGTATGTAATAGTGGTATATAGATGGTGGTGTGTAATAGTGGTGTATAGATGGTGGTATGTAACAGTGGTGTATAGATGGTAGTTGGTGGTATGTAATAGTGGTATATAGTTGGTGGTGTGTAATAGTGGTATATAATTGGTGGTATGTAATAGTGGTATATAGATGGTGATATGTAATAGTGGTATATAGATGGTGGTATGTAATTTACATTTACATTTAAGTCATTTAGCAGATGCTCTTATCCAGAGCGACTTACAAATTGGTGAATTCACCTTCTGACATCCAGTGGAACAGCCACTTTACAATAGTGCATCTAAATCATTAAGGGGGGGGGGGGGGGTGAGATGGATTACTTATCTTAGGTGAAGGTGGTGATTGACTCCGCTGTCCTGGCGTCGTGAGGGAGTTTGTTCCACCATTGGGGGGCCAGAGCAGCGAACAGTTTTGACTGGGCTATGTAATAGTGGTATATAGATGGCGGTATGTAATAGTGGTGTATAGATGGTGATATGTAATAGTGGTATATAGATGGTGGTATGTAATAGTGGTATATAGATGGCGGTATGTAATAGTGGTATATAGTTGGTGGTGTGTAATAGTGGTATATAATTGGTGGTATGTAATAGTGGTATATAGATGGTGGCGTGTAATAGTGGTGTATAGATGGTGGTATGTAATAGTGGTATATAGATGTTAGTTGGTGGTATGTAATAGTGGTATATAATTTGTGGTGTGTAATAGTGGTGTATAGATGGTGGTATGTATTAGTGGTATATAGTTGGTGGTATGTAATAGTGGTATATAATTGGTGGTATGTAATAGTGGTATATAGATGGTGGTGTGTAATAGTGGTATTGTCACGACGTCATCGGGCGGTGCTCGGCATTCGACGTCACCGGTCTTCTAGCCATCATTGATCAATTTTTTCATTTTCCATTATTTTTGTCTTGTCTTCCCACACACCTGTTTTCAATCCCATTCATTACCTGTTGTGTATTTAACCCTCTGTTTCCCCTCATGTCTTTGTAAGAGATTGTTCTATTGTCAGTGTAATTTAATGTTGTATAGGTGCGTGTCGGGTCCTCGTACCCATGTTTGTTTGTTTGTATGTGTACATTTTAGTGTGATGGAGCATACTACGTGGACATTATTAAAGACTCCATTTTACACTCCTTTTGACTCTCCTGCGCCTAACTTCCTTGCCACCTATACACCTATACACCTATACACCTATACACCTATACACCTATACACCTATACACCTATGCACCTATACACCTATGCACCTATACACCTATACACCTATACACCTATACACCTATACACCTATACACCTATACACCTATACACCTATGCACCTATACACCTATACACCTATACACCTATACACCTATACACCTATGCACCTATACACCTATACACCTATACACCTATACACCTATACACCTATACACCTATACACCTATACACCTATGCACCTATACACCTATACACCTATACACCTATGCACCTATACACCTATGCACCTATACACCTATGCCTGACAGGTATTTCGATGGTGGTATGTAACTGTGTTTTATTCAATGTACTGTATTCTATCATACTGTGTTTTATTCAATGTACTGTATTCTATCATAATGTGTTTTATTCAATGTACTGTATTCTAGCATACTGTGTTTTATTCAATGTACTGTATTCTATCATACTGTGTTTTATTCAATGTACTGTATTCTATCATACTGTGTTTTATTCAATGCTACTCAGACATTGATCGTCCTAACATTTATATATTTCTTAATTCCATTCTTTTACTTTTAGATTTGTGTGTATTGTTGTGAAATGTTATATAGTGCTGCACTATTGGAGCGAGGAAAACAAGCAGTACCACTGTTGGAGCGAGGAACACCAGCAGTACCACTGTTGGAGCGAGGAACACCAGCATTACCACTGTTGGAGCGAGGAACACCAGCAGTACCACTGTTGGAGCGAGGAACACCAGCAGTACCATTGTTGGAGCGAGAAACACAAGCATTACCACTGTTGGAGCGAGGAACACAAGCATTACCACTGTTGGAGCTAGGAACACAAGCAGTACCACTGTTGGAGCGAGGAACACAAGCAGTACCACTGTTGGAGCGAGGAACACAAGCAGTACCACTGTTGGAGCTAGAAACACAAGCAGTACCACTGTTGGAGCGAGGAACACCAGCAGTACCACTGTTGGAGCGAGGAACACAAGCATTACCACTGTTGGAGCTAGGAACACAAGCAGTACCACTGTTCGAGCGAGAAACACAAGCATTACCACTGTTGGAGCTAGGAATAATAATAATAATATATCCCATTTAGCAGACGCTTTTGTCCAAAGCGACTTACAAGTCGGCTGGGGCCACTACTTTTACATATGGGTGGTCCCAGCGGGAATCGTACCCACGACGCTTGCCGTTGCAAGCGCCATGCTCTACCGACTGAGCCACACAGGACCCTGTTGGGTCCTGCATTACCAGCATTACCACTGTTGGAGCGAGGAACACAAGCAGTACCACTGTTGGAGCGAGGAACACAAGCAGTACCACTGTTGGAGCGAGGAACACAAGCAGTACCACTGTTGGAGCGAGGAACACAAGCATTACCACTGTTGGAGCGAGGAACACCAGCAGTACCACTGTTGGAGCGAGGAACACAAGCAGTACCACTGTTGGAGCGAGGAACACAAGCATTACCACTGTTGGAGCGAGGAACACCAGCATTTCACTGTTGGAGCGAGGAACACCAGCAGTACCACTGTTGGAGCGAGGAACACCAGCAGTACCACTGTTGGAGGGCGGAACACAAGCATTACCACTGTTGGAGCGAGGAACACAAGCCGTACCACTGTTGGAGCGTGGAACACCAGCAGTACCACTGTTGGAGCTAGGAACACAAGCAGTACCACTGTTGGAGCGAGGAACACAAGCCATACCACTGTTGGAGCGTGGAACACCAGCAGTACCACTGTTGGAGCTAGGAACACCAGCAGTACCACTGTTGGAGCGAGGAACACAAGCCGTACCACTGTTGGAGCGTGGAACACCAGCAGTACCACTGTTGGAGCTAGGAACACAAGCAGTACTACTGTTGGAGCGGGGAACCCCAGCAGTACCACTGTTGGAGCGAGGAACACCAGCAGTACCACTGGTGGAGCGAGGAACACAAGCAGTACCACTGTTGGAGCGAGGAACACAAGCAGTACCACTGTTGGAGCGAGGAACACAAGCAGTACCACTGTTGGAGCGAGGAACACAAGCAGTACCACTGTTGGAGCGAGGAACACAAGCATTACCACTGTTGGAGCGAGGAACACCAGCATTTCACTGTTGGAGCGAGGAACACCAGCAGTACCACTGTTGGAGGGCGGAACACAAGCATTACCACTGTTGGAGCTAGGAACACAAGCAGTACCACTGTTGAAGCTAGGAACATAAGCAGTACCACTGTTGGAGCGAGGAACACAAGCAGTACCACTGTTGGAGCGAGAAACACAAGCAGTACCACTGTTGGAGCTAGGAACACAAGCATTACCACTGTTGGAGCGAGAAACACCAGCAGTACCACTGTTGGAGCGAGAAACACAAGCAGTACCACTGTTGGAGCTAGGAACACAAGCATTACCACTGTTGGAGCTAGGAACACCAGCATTACCACTGTTGGAGCGAGGAACACAAGCAGTACCACTGTTGGAGCGAGGAACACAAGCAGTACCACTGTTGGAGCGAGGAACACAAGCAGTACCACTGTTGGAGCGAGGAACACAAGCAGTACCACTGTTGGAGCGAGGAACACAAGCAGTACCACTGTTGGAGCGAGGAACACAAGCATTACCACTGTTGGAGCGAGGAACACCAGCATTTCACTGTTGGAGCGAGGAACACCAGCATTACCACTGTTGGAGCGAGGAACACCAGCAGTACCACTGTTGGAGGGCGGAACACAAGCATTACCACTGTTGGAGCGAGGAACACAAGCCGTACCACTGTTGGAGCGTGGAACACCAGCAGTACCACTGTTGGAGCTAGGAACACAAGCAGTACCACTGTTGGAGCGAGGAACACAAGCAGTACCACTGTTGGAGCGAGGAACACAAGCATTACCACTGTTGGAGCGAGGAACACCAGCATTTCACTGTTGGAGCGAGGAACACCAGCATTACCACTGTTGGAGCGAGGAACACCAGCAGTACCACTGTTGGAGGGCGGAACACAAGCATTACCACTGTTGGAGCGAGGAACACAAGCCGTACCACTGTTGGAGCGTGGAACACCAGCAGTACCACTGTTGGAGCTAGGAACACAAGCAGTACCACTGTTGGAGCGAGGAACACAAGCCATACCACTGTTGGAGCGTGGAACACCAGCAGTACCACTGTTGGAGCTAGGAACACCAGCAGTACCACTGTTGGAGCGAGGAACACAAGCCGTACCACTGTTGGAGCGTGGAACACCAGCAGTACCACTGTTGGAGCTAGGAACACAAGCAGTACTACTGTTGGAGCGGGGAACCCCAGCAGTACCACTGTTGGAGCGAGGAACACCAGCAGTACCACTGGTGGAGCGAGGAACACAAGCAGTACCACTGTTGGAGCGAGGAACACAAGCAGTACCACTGTTGGAGCGAGGAACACAAGCAGTACCACTGTTGGAGCGAGGAACACAAGCAGTACCACTGTTGGAGCGAGGAACACAAGCATTACCACTGTTGGAGCGAGGAACACCAGCATTTCACTGTTGGAGCGAGGAACACCAGCAGTACCACTGTTGGAGGGCGGAACACAAGCATTACCACTGTTGGAGCTAGCAACACAAGCAGTACCACTGTTGAAGCTAGGAACATAAGCAGTACCACTGTTGGAGCGAGGAACACAAGCAGTACCACTGTTGGAGCGAGAAACACAAGCAGTACCACTGTTGGAGCTAGGAACACAAGCATTACCACTGTTGGAGCGAGAAACACCAGCAGTACCACTGTTGGAGCGAGAAACACAAGCAGTACCACTGTTGGAGCTAGGAACACAAGCATTACCACTGTTGGAGCTAGGAACACCAGCATTACCACTGTTGGAGCGAGGAACACAAGCAGTACCACTGTTGGAGCGAGGAACACAAGCAGTACCACTGTTGGAGCGAGGAACACAAGCAGTACCACTGTTGGAGCGAGGAACACAAGCATTACCACTGTTGGAGCGAGGAACACCAGCATTTCACTGTTGGAGCGAGGAACACCAGCATTACCACTGTTGGAGCGAGGAACACCAGCAGTACCACTGTTGGAGGGCGGAACACAAGCATTACCACTGTTGGAGCGAGGAACACAAGCCGTACCACTGTTGGAGCGTGGAACACCAGCAGTACCACTGTTGGAGCTAGGAACACAAGCAGTACCACTGTTGGAGCGAGGAACACAAGCCGTACCACTGTTGGAGCGTGGAACACCAGCAGTACCACTGTTGGAGCTAGGAACACCAGCAGTACCACTGTTGGAGCGAGGAACACAAGCCGTACCACTGTTGGAGCGTGGAACACCAGCAGTACCACTGTTGGAGCTAGGAACACAAGCAGTACTACTGTTGGAGCGGGAACCCCAGCAGTACCACTGTTGGAGCGAGGAACACCAGCAGTACCACTGGTGGAGCGAGGAACACAAGCAGTACCACTGTTGGAGCGAGGAACACAAGCAGTACCACTGTTGGAGCGAGGAACACAAGCAGTACCACTGTTGGAGCGAGGAACACAAGCAGTACCACTGTTGGAGCGTGGAACACAAGCATTACCACTGTTGGAGCGAGGAACACCAGCATTTCACTGTTGGAGTGAGGAACACCAGCAGTACCACTGTTGGAGCGAGAAACACAAGCAGTACCACTGTTGGAGCGAGGAACACAAGCAGTACCACTGTTGGAGCGAGGAACACAAGCAGTACCACTGTTGGAGCGAGGAACACAAGCATTACCACTGTTGGAGCGAGGAACACCAGCATTTCACTGTTGGAGCGAGGAACACCAGCAGTACCACTGTTGGAGGGCGGAACACAAGCATTTCCACTGTTGGAGCTAGGAACACAAGCAGTACCACTGTTGGAGCTAGGAACATAAGCAGTACCACTGTTGGAGCGAGGAACACAAGCAGTACCACTGTTGGAGCGAGAAACACAAGCAGTACCACTGTTGGAGCTAGGAACACAAGCATTACCACTGTTGGAGCGAGAAACACCAGCAGTACCACTGTTGGAGCGAGAAACACAAGCAGTACCACTGTTGGAGCTAGGAACACAAGCATTACCACTGTTGGAGCTAGGAACACCAGCATTACCACTGTTGGAGCGAGGAACACAAGCAGTACCACTGTTGGAGCGAGGAACACAAGCAGTACCACTGTTGGAGCGAGGAACACAAGCAGTACCACTGTTGGAGCTAGGAACACAAGCAGTACCACTGTTGGAGCGAGGAACACCAGCAGTACCACTGTTGGAGCGAGGAACACAAGCATTACCACTGTTGGAGCTAGGAACACAAGCAGTATCACTGTTGGAGCGAGAAACACAAGCATTACCACTGTTGGAGCTAGGAACACCAGCATTACCACTGTTGGAGCGAGGAACACAAGCAGTACCACTGTTGGAGCGAGGAACACAAGCAGTACCACTGTTGGAGCGAGGAACACAAGCATTACCACTGTTGGAGCGAGGAACACCAGCATTTCACTGTTGGAGCGAGGAACACCAGCAGTACCACTGTTGGAGCGAGGAACACAAGCCGTACCACTGTTGGAGCGAGGAACACCAGCAGTACCACTGTTGGAGCTAGGAACACAAGCAGTACCACTGTTGGAGCGAGGAACACAAGCATTACCACTGTTGGAGCGAGGAACACCAGCATTTCACTGTTGGAGCGAGGAACACCAGCAGTACCACTGTTGGAGCGAGGAACACAAGCCGTACCACTGTTGGAGCGAGGAACACCAGCAGTACCACTGTTGGAGCTAGGAACACAAGCAGTACCACTGTTGGAGCGGGGAACCCCAGCATTACCACTGTTGGAGCGAGGAACACCAGCAGTACCACGACACCCGGATAAACATCTGATAAATATGAGTATTTGACCAATTCAATTGGATTTGATTTCCGCCAGACACTGGGAGATGAATTCACCGTTCAGCAGAACAACAACCTTCGACACAAGGCCAGGTCTATACTGGAGCTGCTTACCAAGAAGACACAGAATGTTCCTGAGTGTCACGTCCTGACCTTAGTTCCTTGTTTACGTCTCTGTTTTAGTTTGGTCAGGGCGTGAGTTGGGGTGGGCATTCGATGGTTTTGTTCTATGTTTTGTTTTCCTGCTTTTGGCCTGGTATGGTTCCCAATCAGAGGCAGCTGTCGATCGTTGTCTCTGATTGAGAACCATACTTTGGGTACCTGTGTTCCCGCTATGATTTGTGGGTAGTTGTTTTCTGTTCAGTGTGTGTCACCTGACAGAACTGTTTCCTTTCTTCCTTTCACGTTGTTATTTTGTTTTGTGTGTTCAGTCTAATAAATTAACATGGACACGTACCACGCTGCACATTGGTCCGATCCTTCCTACTCCTCCTCAGACGATGAAGAGATTCATTACACTCAGTTTTGTCTTAAATCTACCTGAACATCTTCGGCAAGAACTGAAAATGTTTGTCTTGCAATGATCCACAACCAATTTGACAGAGCTTGAAGAATTTTGAAAAGAATAATGAGCAAATGTAGCACAATCCAGCTGTGTTAAAGCTCTTAGAGATTTACCCAGAAACACTCACAGCTGTAATTACTGCCGAATGTGCTGCAAATAAAGTATTGACACATCGGTGTGAATATTTATGTAAATGAGATATTTCTGTATTTAATTTTAAATAAATGCTGGGTGAGAAAATGGTGAGAGGATATGGGTGAGAGAAATGGGTGAGAAAAAGGGTGAGAGAATATGGGTGAGAGGAATGGGTGAGACAATTTACAATGACAGCCTACCTAGGAACAGTGGGATTAACTGCCACGTTCATAGGGACAACAACAGATTTTTACCTTGTCAGCTCGAGGATTCAATCTAGCAACCTTTCAGTTACCGGCCCAATGCTCTAACCACTAGGCTACCTGCCGTCCCTACACTCTAACCACTAGGCTACCTGCCGTCCCTACACTCTAACCACTAGGCTACCTGCCGTCCCTACACTCTAACCACTAGGCTACCTGCCGTCCCTACCTCTAACCACTAGGCTACCTGCCGTCCCTACACTCTAACCACTAGGCTACCTGCCGTCCCTACACTCTAACCACTAGGCTACCTGCCGTCCCTACACTCTAACCACTAGGCTACCTGCAGTCCCTGCACTCTAACCACTAGGCTACCTGCCGTCCCTACACTCTAACCACTAGGCTACACTCTAACCACTAGGCTCCCTGCCGTCCCTACACTCTAACCACTAGGCTAACCACTGCCGTCCCTACACTCTAACCACTAGGCTACCTGCCTTCCCTACACTCTAACCACTAGGCTACCTGCCGTCCTACACTCTAACCACTAGGCTACCTGCCGTCCCTACACTCTAACCACTAGGCTACCTGCCGTCCCTACCTCTAACCACTAGGCTACCTGCCGTCCCTACACTCTAACCACTAGGCTACCTGCCGTCCCTACACTCTAACCACTAGGCTACCTGCCGTCCCTACACTCTAACCACTAGGCTACCTGCCGTCCCTACACTCTAACCACTAGGCTACCTGCCGTCCCTACACTCTAACCACTAGGCTACCTGCCGTCCCTACACTCTAACCACTAGGCTACCTGCCGTCCCTACACTCTAACCACTAGGCTCAGTCCCTACACTCTAACCACTAGGCTACCTGCCGTCCCTACACTCTAACCACTAGGCTACACTCTAACACTAGGCCTACCGTCCCACTCTAACCACTAGGCTACCTGCTAATCACTCTAACCACAGGCTCGTCCCTACACTCTAACCACTAGGCTACCTGCCGTCCCTACACTCTAACCACTAGGCTACCTGCCGTCCCTACACTCTAACCACTAGGCTACCTGCCGTCCCTACACTCTAACCACTAGGCTACCTGCCGTCCCTACACTCTAACCACTAGGCTACCTGCCGTCCCTACACTCTAACCACTAGGCTACCTGCCGTCCCTACACTCTAACCACTAGGCTACCTCTAACCACGTCCCTACACGCTAACCAGTAGGCTACCTGCCGTCCCTACACGCTAACCACTAGGCTACCTGCCGTCCCTACACGCTAACCACTAGGCTACCTGCCATCCCTACACGCTAACCACTAGGCTACCTGCCATCCCTACACGCTAACCACTAGGCTACCTGCCATCCCTACACGCTAACCACTAGGCTACCTGCCGTCCCTACACTCTAACCACTAGGCTACCTGCCACCTCTACACTCTAACCACTAGGCTACCTGCCGTCCCCTACCTCTAACCACTAGGCTACCTGCCCCGTCCCTACACTCTAACCACTAGGCTACCTGACACCTCTACACTCTAACCACTAGGCTACCTGCCGTCCCTACACTCTAACCACTAGGCTACCTGCCACCTCTACACTCTAACCACTAGGCTACCTGCCGTCCCTACACTCTAACCACTAGGCTACCTGCCACCTGAATATCTGATTGGGGAGTACATCTTATAATAACCAGAGAAAGGTTTAATGTCAGTGGGTTGAAGTCCACGATCGGAGTCCATTTCAACATGGCCACATCTCTTTCTGTTCAGCCAGTCTTCTTTCAGCTGCCAATGTTTTCTGTCTGGTGGTGAGATATGAAAACTACATCAGTTCTTTTGATGGTTAGCGTGAGGGAGTTGGTGGTAACGGCTTAGGTTTGAGTCCCATTCGTGGTCAGAGATAATTGGCGGCCATTTTAGTTCCTGTGTTTTTAGCTGCCCAATGTTTTACAGTAAAGTCCATCATCTTTTTTGGGGTTCTTAATTGAGCTTTAGTGTAAGGGAATAACACTAGTAGTTACTAGGGTAACGACTGAGGTTAGAGGTTGTGGGTTGAAGTCCTACTTGTGGCCAGAAAGTACCATAGTTAGAGTAGCATTTTAGCACGGCAAGACAGTGTCCTTATCCTTATAGTTTAAAAAGCTGGGATGAAGACAGTGACCTCATCCTTATAGTTTAAAAAGCTGGGATGAAGACAGTGACCTCATCCTTATAGTTTAAAAAGCTGGGATGAAGACCGTGACCTCATCCTTATCGTTTAAAAAGCTGGGATGAAGATAGTGACCTTATCCTTATCGTTTAAAACAGCTGGGATGAAGACAGTGACCTCATCCTTAAAAAGCTGTGATGAAGATAGTGACCTCATCCTTATCGTTTAAAAAGCTGGGATCAAGATAGTGACCTTATCCTTATCGTTTAAAACAGCTGGGATGAAGACAGTGACCTCATCCGTATCGTTTAAAAAGTTGGGATGAAGATAGTGGCCTCATCCTTATCGTTTAAAAAGCTGGGATGAAGATAGTGACCTCATCCGTATCGTTTAAAAAGTTGGGATGAAGATAGTGACCTCATCCGTATCGTTTAAAAAGCTGTGATGAGTATTTCTCAATGCTGAACCAATCTTTCCCTGGGGGGGGGGGTCGTGGTCTGTCTGCTCTCCTTTAATGTGAAGTGGCAGAAAGAAGATGGCATTCCCTCTCTTCCTATGGGATGTGGGGATGAAGGGAGGAAGGGAGTGAGGGAGGGAAAGAGGAGGGGAAGGGAGGAAGGGAGTGAGGGAGGGAAAGAGGAGGGGAAGGGAGGAGGGGAGTGAGGGAGGGGAAAGGAGGAGGGGAAGGGGAGGGGAAGAGGAGGGGAAGGGAGGGGGAAGTTATTTGACAAGATATTAATAATCTCTCTTTCTCTTCTTTCTTCCCTTTCCAATTCTCTTTCTCCGTATTTGGCTCCCTTTCAAAATGGCCTCATTATTTATCTACCCTGTACTTCTTTCTCGCTCCTTCTCTCCCCTCTCCCCTTCCCCAGTACACATCCCCATCTACCCTCCCCCTCCCCCCACCTCCCTCCCTCCCCCCACCTCCCTTCCTCCCTCCCCCACCTCCCCCCACCTCCCCCACCTCCCTCCCCAACCTCCCCTCCCTCCCTCCTCTCAATAGAAATGTGAATGACAAGGACTCTAGCATCTAGGAATTGACCCAGATATGGAAGCCACATACCAACTCCTGTGAGTGTAGGTTTCTACTGTACAGTGAGGCCTGTGTGTGTGAGAGAATGTGTGTGTGTGTGTCCTTCATGCTCATGCCCAGGTGTGTGTGTAGAACTGTGTGACTGTGCATGTCAATTCATGCATGCAGGTGTATGTGTGTGTGTGTGTGTGTGTGTGTGTGTGTGTGTGTGTGTGTGTGTGTGTGTGTGTGTGTGTGTGTGTGTGTGTGAGTGTGAGTGTGAGTGTGTGTGTGAGTGTGAGTGTGAGTGTGTGTGTGTGTGTGTACTCCACCTTCCTCTTCTGTACAGTAACAGTGACTGTCTTCTCTGAACAGCACGGCATTATGGGAGACCTGCATGGATGACTGATGATGCAGATACACATCACATATCCATGCGAAGGCACCAACACATCTGTTATCTTCTGCCCCCGTTGGATAAGACTGGAGGAGAGGAGAGGAAACAGGTTCTGTTACCACTATAGGATGAGACTGGAGGAGACAGGTACTGTTACCTCTATAGGATGAGACTGGAGGAGACAGGTACTGTTACCTCTATAGGATGAGACTGGAGGAGAGGAGACAGGTACTGTTACCTCTATAGGATGAGACTGGAGGAGACAGGTACTGTTACCTCTATAGGATGAGACTGGAGAGGAGACACGTACTGTTACCTCTATAGGATGAGACTGGAGGAGAGGAGACAGGTACTGTCGGGCAAAGGGGAGGGAGGGGAGGTGAATAGGGGAGGAAGGTTTGGGGGTAGAGGGAAGGTACTGTTGTATCCAGCAGGAGGCAGATTGTACAGTCAACTTTCCTGAAAGTTGTTGACCACAGTACAACCATAAACCAGAATAGCTGAATAACCAGATAGGAAAACCAGATGGAATAACCAGATGGAATAACCAGATAGAATAACCAGATGGAATAACTAGATGGAATAACCAGATAGAATAACCAGATGGAATAACCAGATAGAATAACTAGATGGAATAACCAGGTAGAATAACAGACAGAATAACCTGATATAATAACCAGATGGAATAACTAGATGGAATAACCAGATATTATAACCAGGTAGAATAACCAGGTAGAATAACCAGATGGAATAACCAGATGGAATAACTAGATGGAATAAATAGATGGAATAACTAGATAGAATAACCAGATATAATAAATAGATAGAATAACCAGATAGAATAACCAGATAGAATAACTAGATAGAATAACCAGATAGAATAACCAGATAGAATAACCAGATAGAATAACCAGATGGAATAACCAGATGGAATAACCAGATATAATAACCAGATATAATAACCAGATATAATAAATAGATAGAATACACAAGATAGAATAAAAGATGGAATAACCAGATGGAATAACCAGATATAATAACCAGATGGAATAACCAGATAGAATAACCAGATGGAATAAATAGATAGAATAACTAGATAGAATAACCAGATAGAATAACCAGATAGAATAACCAGATAGAATAACCAGATAGAATAACTAGATGGAATAACTAAATAGAATAACCAGATAGAATAACCAGATAGAATAACCAGATAGAATAACCAGATAGAATAACTAGATGGAATAACCAGATGGAATAACCAGATGGAATAACCAGATA
>NW_027010107.1:0-35376 GCF_036934945.1 Oncorhynchus masou masou
AGGGTCAAGGCTAGGGTTTAGGGATGTCCCAAGGATCCCGGATTGCACTAACCATCGAGAAATCGCTCTCTTTTGTAGGTCGCAACCTTCGAACACCGACAAACATGAATCTGTGAACATTGTCTGTCTGTACATCTGTCTGATGTGTTCTCATAAATCTCTTGCTCACACACACGCACACGCACACGCACACACACACACACACGCACACACACCCTTCTCATCTATCAATGAATCCTTTGATTGTATGGCTTGAGTCTCTTCAGTCTACTAAGTTCTGTTGTAGTTAAAGTCTCACCTAGCAAGTAGCCTAGTGGTTAGAGTCTTGAACTAGTAACTGAAAGGTTGCAAGATCAAATCCCCTAGCTGACAAGGTAAAAATCTGTCGTTCTACCCCTGAACAAGGCAGGTAACCCACTGTTCCTAGGCTATCAATGTAAATAAGAATTTGTTCTTTAACTGACTTGCTTAGTTAAATAAAGGTAAAAAATGAATAAATAGCAACTCTGACCCACTCTGTCTGCAGTGTGTGTGAGGGCTGTCTGTTTTCCTTGTGTCACACATTAACCCCCCCCCCCCCCCGCTCTCTCCCTGGAGGGGAATTCCTTATCCGTGACATCACAGGTGTCCAGAGTCCCTGAGCAGAGCAGTTAACCCTCAGTTCCCCGGGCGCCGAGGATGCACTTCTCTGATTCAGAGAGGTTGGGTTAAATGCGTAATGAATGCATTCAGTTATACAGCTGACTAGGTGTCCCCCTTTACGTGGGGGATGTTTCTGACAGAACACCGCCAGATAAGGACATTGGTGAATCGCCTGCTTTAACTCTCACGCGTGTTTCTAACCACTTCCTCGTCCTCACATTGTATCAGATGAGTAGTCAGCCGGTGGTTATTCTGAGAGCAGAAACTATGTTACGGTGATGTATTTAAAGCTGCAACATGTAACCAAAATCACGTAGAAATGTGAGTTATAGATCTGTCATTCTCATTGAAAGCCTAAGAAGCTAGATCTGATGTATCTATATCTATTAAGTTCTGTCATCTTTTACACCAGCTTCAAACAGTAGAAAATACCATATTGGTTCTGGAAAATATATTTCACCGCAGTTTAGATGCAATGATTTTCTACACTACAATTTCTTGTTTTGTCACATCAACTGAAATTAGTCAGACTTTGGCTACCAGGAAATGACGGGGTGATTCCTGCATAGTGCATCTAATGAAACCATAACTCATACTGTCCAGTCCACTGATAAAAATATCACTGGTCTACGTTCACAGTAACACTGATACACAATAGCCCTCACACTGGTCTGAGATCAGAAGTAACACTGATACACAATAACCCTCAC
This sequence comes from Oncorhynchus masou masou, assembly GCF_036934945.1. Lineage (NCBI taxonomy): Eukaryota > Metazoa > Chordata > Actinopteri > Salmoniformes > Salmonidae > Oncorhynchus > Oncorhynchus masou. The sequence continues at coordinate 1,353 of NW_027010107.1, forward strand.
ACTGGTCTGAGATCAGAAGTAACACTGATACTATTAACCCTTACACTGGTCTGAGATCAGAAGTAACACTGATACACAATAACCCACACACTGGTCTGAGATCAGAAGTAACACTGATACACAATAACCCACACACTGGTCTGAGATCAGAAGTAACACTGATACACAATAACCCTCACACTGGTCTGAGATCAGAAGTTACACTGATACTATTAACCCTTACACTGGTCTGAGATCAGCAGTTACACTGATACACAATAACCCTCACACTGGTCTGAGATCAGCAGTAACACTGATACACAATAACCCTCACACTGGTCTGAGATCAGCAGTAACACTGATACACAATAACCCTCACACTGGTCTGAGATCAGAAGTAACACTGATACACAATAGTCCTCACACTGGTCTACGGTCAGCAGTTACACTGATACTATTAACCCTTACACTGGTCTGAGATCAGCAGTAACACTGATACACAATAACCCTCACACTGGTCTGAGATCAGAAGTAACACTGATACACAATAGCCCTCACACTGGTCTGAGATCAGAAGTTACACTGATACTATTAACCCTTACACTGGTCTGAGATCAGCAGTAACACTTGATACAGAATAACCCTCACACTGGTCTGAGATCAGTGACCTAATGTGTTTGACAGTGGCTTTGGTCTAAGTTGGTACCCTATTCCCTATATAGAGCACTACTCTTGGCTAGCCCCCCGTGGGTTTGGTGAAAAGTAGTGCACTATATAGGGAATGGGGTACTGTTAGGGACTCAGCCTTAGTCTGAGGTATAGTCGAGTGTATAAGTAGATAATTAACACCGTGGATCAGTGAATGGTTGTAGAATGACTCACTAGGAGTGTTATGACTGTGTGTGTCACCGTCTGTGTGCTTGTGTCACTGTGTCTGAACGTGCACGCGCATGTGTTTGTGTGTGCGTGTGCCAGGGTGTATATGTGTGTGCATCAATGTGTGCCAGTGTGTGTGAGTCAAGCACGTAATGTGTCTGAAATAACAGTCTGTCTATTTCACCATGTCTGTGTTTCTCTCTCTATTTTCACTCTCTCCGTCCCCCTTCTTGATTTTAAAACCAAACATCCTCTCCTCTCCTCTCCTCTCCTCTCCTCTCCTCTCCTCTCCTCTCCTCTCCTCTCCTCTCCTCTCCTCTCCTCTCCTCTCCTCTCCTCTCCTCTTCTCTCCTCTCCTCTCCTCTCCTCCTCTCTTCTCCTCCTCTCTTCCCCTCCTCCCCTCCTCCCTATGACATCACGTGTTTCTGTTTGCTGGCATTAGGTCTGGGTCAACCAACAGCAACCAACAGCAACATTTACTTTGTAGATAACTCACTTGCCCGTAGATAAAAAACGTAAAAACATTTTTATGTGATGTTAATTTCATAAAAACTTTGTACTGTCAATTTACAGGTAACTTCCAAAATAAAGGAAACACCAACATAAAGTGTCTTTATAGGGTGCTGGGGCACCACGAGCCAGAACAGCTTCAATGCACCTTGACATAGATTCTACATGTGTCTGGAACTCTATTGGAGGGATGCGACAACATTCTTCCACAATAAATGTGCTGTTTTGTTGATGGGAGTGGATAACACTGTCTCAGGCACCACTCCAGAGTCTCCCATAGATGTTCAGTTGGGTTGCGATCTGGTGACTGAGGCGGTCATGGCATAATGTTTACAAACCATTCAGTGACCCCTCGTGTCCATGAGAAATGGGACATTGTCTTCCTATGGTGGCATAGCCATGGTAGCCAAAATTATGGGCAAAATAATGACATTTTTATACATGACCCTAAGCATGATGGGATGTTAATTGTTGAATTAACTCAGGAACCACAGCTGTGTGGAAGCACCTGCTTTCAATACACTGTGCCCCTCCCTCATTTACTCAAGTTTATTTTATTTTGTCAGTTGCCTTTATATGCAATCTGTTTATCTAAAATGTATATTCCAAAGGTCTACAATTTTGTTACTATTCTTAGTAATCTCTCAGTCTCTCTCTCTCTCTCTCTCTCTCTCTCTCTCTCTCTCTCTCTCTCTCTCTCTCTCTCTCTCTCTCCCCCCTCTCTCTCTCTCTCTCCCCCCCTCTCTCTCTCTCTCTCTCTCTCTCTCCCCCCCCTCTCATCACACATCTCCCCCCCCTCTTCTTCCCCCATCTCTCTCTCTCTCTCCCTCTCTCTCCCCCTCTCTCTCTCCCCCCCTCTCTCTCTCTTTCTCTCTCTCCCCCCTCTCTCCCCCCCCTCTCTCTCTCTCCCCCTCTCTCCCCCTCTCTCTCCCCCCCTCTCTCTCAAGGCTGCCAGAGGAAACTGCTGTATAATGATAACAGATTCCGAGACAATGGGCTGGAGACACACACACACACTGAGGACCAGTTTAGCTCATAGGTCATGGGGTCTGGTCTGCACGGCTGATAGGCCTTTATTTTGTTCAAATATGGAACAACCAGGAAATACCAAGCACTTTTCTGAGCGCTTCTGGGCTCCCAGAAAATCCCCTGACGTCTTAGTCCTGTAGTCTGGATGTATTCTGGACGTTGAGTTAGCTGGGTAGTCAGTTGGAGTTGACTGTAATGTCTTTGTTATGATTTCATAACTGATAACAATGATAATCCTAACTCCAGATTGTTTCACGGAATCAGGTGTGTTGGTCCTGGGCTGGAACAAAAGCATAAGGCCAGGATCAAAGAACAGTGGGTTGGATTATCTTACATAATATACCAGTCTTCACATATCCCAAAGTTCAAAGGTCACCTCCTGAAGGTTAAAGGGAACCATAATAGAAGGTCATTGGAAGTTCATCTGAAGGTCATTTGAAGGTCGCGGTAGCGACCGTTGGGCTTTCGAAGGACTACAGTGTTTGGCACACCAATGGAATGAGCCCGGTACAATAGAATCTGGACGACCAAAGTGCATTGTTGGTTTATCTAGCCAGAGGTCTGTGTCCAAAACCTTAGTTAGGGAGACTTCCCTTTGTAGACTGTCCCAAAATCTGCCTTCATGTACATATCTGCCTCAAATACCTTGTACCTCTGCACACAGATATGGGTACTCCCTGTATATAGCTTCATTCTTGTGTATGTTACTATTTTCATTGTTATTATAATTGTTTAACTCTGCATCATTGGGAAGGGCATGTAAGCAAGCATTTCACGGTTAAGTCCACACCCATTGTGTTCGACGCATGTGAGAAATAAAATAAGATTTTGATTGATTTCGACTTGATTTGATCTAGAAGATATAAAATGCTCTCTTGTAAGACATTTGTAGACAACGTCGATGTGGTCTACACAGGAGGGAATGTCTGGGGAAGTCCCTTCACGTAGTGAGACCTCAGGTGCATTGTGCAATATGGCTTCTGTGTATCAACCTTGTGTTGCTGGAGCAACACACAAAGGGGAGAAGAACCAGTGATTTATCACAATCCAACGCAGAGCAAGGCACTTAACCCTAATTGCTCCTGTAAATCGCTCTGGAAAAGGGCGTCTGTTAAATGACTCAAATGGAAATGTAATCCAGCCAGGTCCTGGACTAAAAACCGTGTTCAACAGAGATTTAGTTTTAAATCTAGGACTATGCAAAATGTGTGTCTGGGAAACTGGCCCTTTGAGTTAGTTTTGAGTTGGATGCCTACTGTAGTCACATGGATTATTGTGTGTATGTATGTATGTATGTATGTGTGTGTGTGTGTGTGTGTGTGTGTGTGTGTGTGTGTGTGTGTGTGTGTGTGTGTGTGTGTGTGTGTGTGTGTGTATGTATGTATGTGTGTGTGTGTGTGTGTGTGTGTGTGTGTGTGTGTGTGTGTGTGTGTGTGTGTGTGTGAGTGTGAGTGTGAGTGTGTGTGTGTGTGTGTGTGTGTGTGTGTGCGTATGTGTGTGTGAGTGTGTGTGTGTGTGTGTGTGTGTGTGTGTGTGTGTGTGTGTGTGTGTGTGTGTGTGTGTGTGTGTGTGTGAGTGAGTGTGTGTGTGTGTGTGTGTGTGTGTGTGTGTGTGTGTGTGTGTGTGTGTGTGTGTGTGTGTGTGTGTGTGTGTGTGTGTGTGTGTGTGTGTGTGTGTGTGTGTGTGTGTGTATGTGTGCGTATGTACGTACTGAGGACTACTGCACAGTAGGTGACATAGATTATTGCATGAATTGAGGCCTACTCTAGTAATATAGATTATTGTATGTATTGACGCCTACTCTAGTAATATAGATTATTGTATGTATTGGTGCCTACTCTAGTAATATAGATTATTGTATGTATTGCCTACTGTAGGTGACATAGATTATTGCATGAATTGAGGCCTACTCTAGTAATATAGATTATTGTATGTGTTGAGGCCTACTCTAGTAATATCGATTATTGTATGATTTGAGGCCTACTGTAGGTGACATAGATTATTGTATGTGTTGAGGCCTACTGTATTAATATGGATTATTGTATGTGTTGAGGCCTACTGTAGTAATATAGATTATTGTATGTGTTGAGGCCTACTGTAGTAAAATAGATTATTGTATGTGTTGAGGCCTACTGTAGTAAAATATATTATTGTATGTGTTGAGGCCTACTGTAGTAATATATATTATTGTATGTGTTGAGGCCTACTGTAGTAATATAGATTATTGTATGTGTTGAGGCCTACTGTAGGTGACATAGATTATTGTATGTGTTGAGGCCTACTGTAGTAAAATAGATTATTGTATGTGTTGAGGCCTACTGTAGTAAAATAGATTATTGTATGTGTTGAGGCCTACTGTAGTAAAATAGATTATTGTATGTGTTGAGGCCTACTGTAGTAATATAGATTATTGTATGTGTTGAGGCCTACTTTAGTAAAATGTGAGTAACCAATGTGGCAAACAGTGACACATTCACTTGAACTAGGGTGATATAATTACATTGAACTAGGGTGATATAATTACATTGAACTAGGGTGATATAATTACATTGAACTAGGGTGATATAACTACATTGAAGTAGGGTGATATAATTACATTGAACTAGGGTGATATAATTACATTGAACTAGGGTGATATAATTACATTGAACTAGGGTGATATAATTACATTCAACAAATTCAGGTCGCACCATCCAAGTTTCATTCCGTTTACTTTAGTTTAACAAATGTTAAACATTTGTTAAACATCGTTGTCACCATATTAGCTAATGGCCTAGTCAACATAGCTACTCAAACTGACCAAGAATCAGTGTGTACAATCACACAGTATAGTGTACAGCAAATAGTTAAGCAGTTAACACACACAGTTAACACACACAGATGCTCCACTGTCCCCCCCCCCCCATGATCTTTGATGGGGCTAGGAGCCTTAGAAGAGCCCTAAAAGAGGATGTATACCACAACAATAGCAGAAATCGGTTGGGTTGTTCTGTAGTTCCGACCAGAGAAACCTCTTCAAGGGTAGAGGTTTGTATCTGGATGGCCCTAATTGTAGTTTATACACATATGAAAGGTCTCTTTCAAGATCAAACGTAAGTCTCACAACCGTTTTGTTATTATTTTGTTTGAAAATTGAGGAAGAGGAGCAAGAGGAAGATGAGGAGGTGGAAGAGGGGAGGAAGGGGAGGGGGAGGAGGTGGGGGTGAGGAGTGGGAGGAGGAGGAAGAGTGGAGGAGGAGGTGGAAGAGTGGAGGAAGGGGAGGAGGGTGGGGGGAGAAGGAGGAGAAAGAGAAGGAGGTGGATGATGAGGATGAGGAAAAGGATGAGGGGAGGAGGAAGAGGTGCAGACAGACAAACAGACATTCATTCTTGGCTCTGATAGACTGCTAAGTGACTAACAAGTCCTGAACAATGAAAGTCTTCAACTTAATTCGCTATATCTTTCACCTATTACCAAGCTTTTACACTTTGCGTCAGTGTGTGTGTCGGGGGACGTTTCTAATTGTTTTTAGTTTCTCTGTCATCAGAGTCTAACTATAGCCTATGATGTGCTGCCCTGGCTGAGAGGGCGGCACACCCATTACACACACACGGACGCACACGTGTGCTGATGAACAGTTCTAGGTAAGGGCAGTGGAGGATCCCTGGCTATATAGCCTAGCCACTCAGACTTATATGGTTCAATGGTGACATCATGTGTCCAATAGGCAGAAATACAACAGCAGAGTGGAAATAGTCATGAATCAATGTATTAATAGTTTATCAAATAGTCCATTTATTGTTTGGTTCATTTATTGTCTTACTTTGAGCTTATTTACAACATTATGTTTATAGTCTATTGACAATTAACCACAATGTAAGAAATGCACATGTAAAATTGTCTTTAATGCATCTAAAATAGGTAATAATTACAAATGTGATAATAAAACAAGTAATATCATGACACTGAACAATATAGTATTACACAATATAAAATATAAAATGACCATTAATGACTGACAGCAATACAAAGTAAAACATCATTAATCACATCAGGAGCAACTTGGTCCAAAAGCAAAATATATTAAAAAACTGTTATTAATATTATCCATATGAATCACTGAGAATGTGATCACAAATCATGAAATTGGTCAAATCACACAGGAAAAGAGCAGAAGCATAAACCAACCCAGTTTTCACCAATATATATAATTATAATCACAAGTTAATTAAAGAGAATTCAACTAAAACGTTAAAGTTAAAGTCTGGAAAATATGGGCCTGGAAGTGATGAGAGAGCCAAGCCTATGGGATCGTAGCTTCAACCCCACAGCAAACACACACACTAACTGATTAATGGACTGCTGAATGTATATTGTTTTCTTTAGCTTTGTTTGCTGTTTTCCACATTATGTCTATCTCTGATAAGCTACCCAGGAAAGGGCTGAAAATATCCCATATTAATATGTGCAGCCTTAGAAATAAGGTTCATGAATCAATAACTTGCTCCCATCAGATAACATTCATATATCAGCCATTTCTTCCACCCACTTAGATCATTCATGTGATGATACAGCAGTAGCAATACAAGGATATAGCATCTATAGAAGAGTCAGGGATGCTTATGGGGGAGGTGTTGCTATATATATATATATATTCAGAACCATGTCCCTGTAATGCTAAAAGAAGATCTTATGTCAAGTGTTATTGAAGTGCTGTGGTTGCAGGTTCATCTGCCTCATCTAAAGCCTATTATTTTGGGGTGTTGCTATGGGTCACCAAGTGCTAACAGTCAGTATCTAAATAATATGTGTGAAATGCTTGATAGTGTATGTAATGTAAACAGAGAGGTCTACTTTCTAGGGGATCTGAATATTGACTGGTTTTCATCAAGCTGTCCGCTCAAGAGGAAGCTTCTCACTGTAACCAGTGTCTGTAATATGGTTCAGGTTATTAATCAACCTACCAGGGTGTTTACAAACACTACAGGAACAAGATCATCCACATGTATCGGTCACATTTGTACTAATAGTGTAGAACCATTGGCTGCAGTGTATCCCTACCCTTTGGATGCAGTGATCACAATATAATGGCTATAACCAGGAAAGCCAAAGTTCCAACAGCTGGGCCTAAAATACTGTATTAAAGAGCATACAATTATGTAATTAACATAATAATATCAAAATCCGTCTGTTAACAATAGAGATCTTTTTTTTGATATTCTGCGTGTCAATCCACCACATCCGCCGACATCGCCCTTCCATCTGTGCTGAAAGGTGGCAGAGAGAGAGAGCGATGTTTGTTAGATCATGGAATATCCCGAAAATCGGTCTTCTCACAAAATCATATGTACAGTAGCGTCCGAAGGGTTTGGCCTGTGTTAGTCTTCAGTCCAGGTTCTGTGGTGGTTCAGACAGACAGACTCTAAATGACTCTAAACACAAACATAATTTTATAATAAGAGACTTACTGCCAATGTGTCGTAGTCAGGGGAGATGGTCCTTATGTTCAGACCTGTGTATGTGTCAATGTTAGGGTCAGGATGCACACTCTGTAGAGAGAGAGATTATAGTCATGGTAACAGTGAAACAAATATATAAAAGACACTGTCATGACAAAGTAAATTAATGTCTCCAGGTGTGGAGGTGTAACTGAAGGAATGTCTGGTATTTATTTTTATTTTTTTACATTATTACCTGTGTGTCTGTTGTTTCAACAGTGTCAACAAAATGTTCTCACTTCAGAAGTGTGTCCTAACTAAATTGATGGAGATATTGGAGGAGGTGAAACGTGTTGTGAGATCAGAGCCCCAAGACTCTTTGAGTTCCATGTCAAGAGGATGGAGACGAAGCAAGACTGAGCAACTAGAGAAGCAGCTCCAAAGTGAAGATGCACAGAATCTGATGGTGAAATTGAAATGTATTTTGACATTTCATTTACACTGTAGATTTAGTCAGCATTTTTCACACCACCTACAGCGATACAATTAGTTAATTCCCCTCTTACAGGCAATGCCTGTAGATTTTTTTAATTTTTATTTGTCATACTGAGACAGTGTTTACTGCATAACTTCCGGTGTTTCAGACAAAGTCTCTTGACACTGATTGCAAGGTTAAGCAATGGCCTGATGCAAGGTTATCTAATGGCCTGATGTGCTTGTTCAACTTCAATGGCCATCAGGCAAAGCGGGGATTAGGAAACAACTGTGTACTCTGTTGTCAACGGTACCGACAAACAGGTCATTCTTCTGTAGTATATTTAACACTTTAGTATATAACACTTTAGATCTGATAAAAGATAAACATCTGTTTTTTGTTTTCTTTGTACAATCATTTTGAAATGCAAGAGAAATGCCGTCATGTATTATTCCAGCCCAGGCGCAATTTAGACTTTGGCCACTAGATGGCAGCAGTGTATGTGCAAAGTAGACTGATCCAATGAACAATTGCATATCTGTTCAAAATGTTCAAAATCAAGATAGCCCAAATGTGCCTAATTCGTTTGTTCATAATTGTGCACTATAGCCTTTAGCTCAATGCAGACGTTGCCTGTAATCCATGGCTTCTAGTTGGGATATGTATGTACGGTCACTGTGGGGACAACGTCATCAATGTACATATTGATGGAGACGATAACCGTGGTGGTATACTCCTCAATGCCATTGGATGAATCCCGGAACATATTCCAGTCTGTGCTAGCAAAACAGTCCTGTAGCGTAGCATCCTCGTCATCTGACCACTTCCGTATTGAACGAGTCACGGGTACTTCCTGCTTTAGTTTTTGCTTGTAAGCAGGAAGATATAATTATGGTCAGATTTGCCAAATGGAGGTGGGGGGAGAGCTTATTATAATAACTCTACTGTATTGTGGAATACTTGTATAAATTCAGCTTTAAGATTTTCAAGTTAACAGAAAGAATGGACAGACTAGGCTGTAATATTTAAAGCAAAATTATATTTGTATTTATTGTCTTAAACTTTGAGCTCATTTAAAAAATGCATAATTTTACACTGAATCACACTGTATGGGAAATAATCATAAAAAATGTTACCATAAAACAAGTGTGATTGTGATATTAATAAATGCCATAGCACAATAATGTCTGACAGCAATACAAGGTACATCAATTAACTCATCAGGAGTAACTAGGTCTGAAAGCAACACATTAAAAGCTGTTTTCAATATTATACATATTTTTCAATGGGGAAATGTAACATTGTAAAACAGTAGAAGTATAATCCATCCTATTTATCTTCAATATATATCATTAACATTACAAGGAAAGAACATTCAACTTCAGTGTTTACGGGGAAGATAAAGTTCATTGTCTGAAAAACCTAGGTCCAGGTTCTGCATTGATTATTTTAATGCAAGGTTCTGTGGTGGTTCTCTTCAGTCTAGGTTCTGTGGTGGTCGTCTTCAGTCCAGGTTCTGTGGTGGTTGTCTTCAGTCCAGGTTCTGTGGTGGTTCTCTTCAGTCCAGGTTCTGTGGTGGGTCTCTTTAGTCCAGGTTCTGTGGTGGGTCTCTTCAGTCCAGGTGGGGTCTCTTCAGTCCAGGTTCTGTGGTGGGTCTCTCTTCAGTCCAGGTTCTGTGGTGGGTCTCTTCAGTCCAGGTTCTTTGGTGGTTGTCTTCAGTCCAGGTTCTTTGGTGGTTGTCTTCAGTCCAGGTTCTGTGGTGGGTCTCTTCAGTCCAGGTTCTTTGGTGGTTGTCTTCAGTCCAGGTTCTGTGGTGGTTCTCTTCAGTCCAGGTTCTTTGGTGGTTGTCTTCAGTCCAGGTTCTGTGGTGGGTCTCAGGTTCTTTGGTGGTTGTCTTCAGTCCAGGTTCTGTGGTGGTTGTCTTCAGTCCAGGTTCTATGGTGGTTCTCTTCAGACCAGGTTCTGTGGTGGCTTACTATCTATTTGAGGGGATGTGTCACTGGGTGAGTCTCTCACGTTCTGAACAAAGACATACTGAATGAGCACTTTATACACCACTTCATAAAATGTTTACACACACACACACACACACACACACACACACACACACACACACACACACAGGGTGTCACTCTGGTGACCTGGTATTCTTCAGAGATGTGCACTTGTCACTGTTAGGGTCAGGATGGACACTCTGTAGAGAGAAAAAGAGGGGAAATGCATGAGCACTTTGAGACACCTCTATCATTTTCCCTTAACACAAACACATAAGAGACTTACTGCCAGAGTGTCATAGTCAGGGGACATGGTCTTCATGCTCAGACCTGTGTACGTGTCACTGTTAGGGTCAGGATGGACACTCTGTGTAGAGAGAGGGAAAGAGAACGAGAGAACATGGTAACAGTGAAAATAGTGTTTAAGAGACTGTTGTGACACAGTAAATTAGTGTCACCAGGTGTGAAGGTGGAGGTTTACTGATAGAATCACCTGTGTGTCTGTTGTGGCATCACTTCCTCCTGTGGATCTCCTGTAAAGAGGGACAGAGTGAGTTCTGCTCTCTACTGACCTCTACTGGAGTTTTATAAGATCGTTATATTTAAATCTGGCTAGAAAATACACACCTCTTCAGTGTGCAGTAGATGGTGAGTAGCAGAGCTCCAGCAGTCAGGACAGCCCCCACCCCCACCACAGGAACCCAGGGAAACACTGCTGCAGGATCATGGATTGATAGTACCAGTCAAAAGTTTGAGCACACCTACTCATTCAAGGTTATCCTTTAGTTTTTATTTAAATTTTCAACATTGTGGTATAATAGTGAAGATGTCCAAACTATGAAAAAACACATATGGAATCATGTAAAATAAGTAAAATAGAGTCGAAATTGGAGATTATATGCAATACTTACACAAAACATTTACAGGAACAAGCTTTGATATTTTGGCTCCAACTTCATTCTCAGCCTCACAGTAATATTCTCCTCTGTCCTCAGAGCTGATATTATGGATGGTGTAGCTCTGTCCAGAATGTCTCATTGACATTTTCTTGTATGTTATCTTGTACCAGGTGTATTTGTCCACAGGTGGGTTGGCATCACTGCTGCAGGTCAGAGTCACTGAACTGCCCTCCACTATTTCACCAGAGGGACTGACTGACACTGAGGTGTTCCTTGGGCCATCTAGTGTAAAATACTTTGTATTTAATTATAGCAACATTTGTGTTTACATTTTACGGGTGAGTTTGAAAAATTGAATTCAGAGTAAAAGACAAATCAGAAACATTAACAAGAATGATTAAATTATGGGAATACAAATTCAGGGGAACAGATGTTGCACCCTAAAATATATATTGATAGATATATTTATATGGAAAACAATCTATTCTCAATTATCAACATGATCAGCATATCAAACTGGACGTCCAAACCCTCAATGTACTTACATGTGACAGTGAGAGTCTCTTCATCAGAGGGGAGATCCTCATGTCCTTCTACAGAACAGGAGTATCTGCCTGTATCCTCACTGCTGACTGAGAACAGGATATAGACAGGAGAGGAGGTGTTGCTGTTTGGTATAGACTGTCCATTCTTATACCAACTGTAGACTGTGATGGGGTCCAGTGTACATTTGGTTCTACATGTCAGTGTGACTCTCTCCCCCTCTGACACAGATGTAGGATCCATCTTCAACACAACATCTAGAGTAAAATAAACCATTAATATCGTCCTCCTATACAGGGCATTCTGAAAGTATTCAGACCCCTGCACTGTTTCCACATGTTGTTACGTTACAGCCTTATTCTAAAATGGATCAAATAATTGTTTCCCTCAATCTACACACAATACCCCATAATGACAAAGCAAAAACAGGATTTTAGATTATTTGTTTTATAAACGAATAAAAAATAATAATACCTGATTTACATAAGTATTCAGACCCTTTGCTATGCGACTTGAAATTGAGCTCAGCTGCATCCTGTTTCCAGTGATCATCCTTGAGATGTTTCTACAACTTGGTGTCCACCTGTGGTCAATTCAATTGACTGGACATGATTTGAAAAGGCACACACCTGTCTATATATATATATATATATATCCCACAGTTGACAGTGCATGTCAGAGCAAAACCAAGACATGATGTCGACAGGAATTGTCCGTCGAGTTCCGAGACAGGATTGTGTCGGGGCACAGATCTGGGGAAGGGTAGCAAAACATTTCTGCAGCATTGAAGGTCCCCAAGAACACCGTGGCCTCCATCATTCTTAAATGGACGACGTTTGGAACCACCAAGACTCTTCCTAGAGCTGGTCGCCTGGCCAAACTGATCAATCGGGAGAGAAGGGCCTTGGTCAGGGAAATGTAAAAAATAAAGAAAATAATCCTGAACTTATTTAGATAAGTATCCAGACCTTTTGAGCTTTGAAATTGAGCTCAGTTGCATCCTGCTTCCATGAATCGTACCTTGAGATGCTTCTACAACTTGACTGGAGTCCACAAGTGGTAAATTCATTTGAATGGACATGATTTGCACACCTCTGTCTCCATAAGGCCCCATGCCCGGACAAAGTGATCAACCGGGGGAGAAGGGCCTTGGTCAGGGTGGTGACCAAGAACCTGATGGTCACTCTGACAGAGCTCAACAGTTCCTCTGTGGAGATGGGAGATCTTTCCAGAAGGACAACCTTCTCTGCAGCACTCCACCAATAAGGCCTTTATGGTACAGTGGCCAGACAGAAGCCATTCCTCAGTAAAAGGCAGATGACAGCCCGCTTTGAGTGTGCCAAAAGGCACCTTCCAACAGGACAACAACCCTAATCACACAGCCAAGACAACCCAGAAGTGGCTTCGGGACAAGTCTCTGAATGTCATTGAGTGGTCCACCCAGAGCCCGGACTTGAACCCAATCTAAGATCTCTAGAGAAACCTGAAAATAGCTGTTCAGCATCGCTCCCCATCCAACCTGACAGAGCTTGAGAGGATCTGCAGAGAAGAATGAGAGAAACCCCCCAAATACAGGTGTGCTAAGCTTGTAGCGCCATACCCAGGAAGACTCGAGGCTGTAATCGCTGCCAAAGTTGCTTTAACAAAGTACTCAGTAAAGGGTATAAATAATTATGTAAATGTGATATCAGTTTTTTATTTTTATACATTACCCCCCAAAAATTGAAAAAACTGTTTTTGTATTGTGTGTAGATTGATGGGGGAAACAATTTAATCCATTATAGAATAAGGCAGTAACGTAACAAAATTTGGGAAAAGTCAAGGGGTCTGAACACTTCTCCGCATTAACTGTGTATTATGTCCTCTGAGGTGCAATACTAAATGAGGTCTTTTTCTGCGACATAGCACTACTGCGTCTGGATGCCTGCCCTTAAATAAGGTCATTACAGTAATAGCAGTAGCATCCTGTCGTGCTGTATCACTGCCTGACAGGTACCACGTTCATCTGTACAAACGATAGTATGCAAGTATATACACCATGGGACCACGCAGCCGTCATACCGCTCAGGATGGAGAAGTGTTCAGTCTCCTAGAGATGAACGTACTTTGGTGCGAAAAGTGCAAATCAATATCCCAGAACAACAGCAAAGGACCTTGTGAAGATGCTGGATGAAACAGGTACAAAAGTATCTATATCCACAGTAAAATGAGTCCTTCGCAAGGAAGAAGCCACTGCTCCAAAACCACCATAAAAACGGCAGACTACGGTTTGCAACTGCACATTGGGACAAGATCGTACTTTTGGGAGAAATGTCCTCTGGTCTGATAAAACAGAAATATAACTGTTTGGCCGTAATGACCATAATTTGCAGGAAAAAGGGGGAGGCTTACAAGCCAAAGAACACCATCCCAACCATGAAGCACGGGGGTAGCAGCATCATGTTGTGGGGGTGCTTTGCTGCAGCAGGGACTGGTGCACTTCAAAATACATGGCATCATGAGGGGGGGAAATTCTGTGGATATATTGAAGCAACATCTCAAGACATTAGTCAGGAAGTTAAAGCTTGGTCGCAAATGGGTCTTCCAAATGGACGATGACCCCAAGCATAATTCCAAAGTTGTGGCAAAATGGCTTAAGGACAACAAAGTCAAGGTAATGGAGTGGCCATCACAAAGCCCTGACCTCAATCCTATTGAAAATTTGTGTGCAGAATTGAAAAAGCGTGTGCGAGCAAGGAGGCCTTACAAACCTGACTCAGTTACACCAGCTCTGTCAAGAGGATTGTGCCAAAATTCACCTAACGTATTGTGGGAAGCTTGTGGAAGGCTACCCGAAACGATTGACCCTAATAGAAAACTTAAAGGCAATGTTATCAAATACTAATTGAATGTACAGTATGCAAACTTCTGACTCACTGGGAATGTGAAGAAATAAAAACTGACATAAATTATTCTCTCTATTATTTTTCTGACATTTCACATACTTAAAATAAACCCTAACTGACCCAAGACAGGGAATTTATACTAGGATTAAATGTCAGGAATTGTAAAAAACTGAGTTTAAATGTATTTGGCTAAGGTGTATGTAAACTTCCGACTTCAACTGTATATACTGTATTCTAGTCAATACCAATCCGACATTGCTCGTCCTAATATTTATATATTTACTTTTAAAATTGTGTGTATTGTTGTGAATTGTTGAACACTACTACACTGTTAGAGCTAGGAAAAATAACATCTGCTAAATATGTGTTTCTGACCAATAACATCTGATCTGTTAGATGTGAAATGTGTGACTAGGCGATTACGACTCATTGTGTTTTTCACATTTTAGATTCAGATTTTTTCGGGATTTCCAATTGGTAGTTACAGTCTTGTCCCATTGCTGCAACTCCCGTACGGATGTGGGAGAGGAGAAGGTCGAGAGCAATAGGTCCTCTAAAACACGACCCTGCCAAGCCGCACTGCTTCTTGACACACTGCTCTCTTTACCAGGAAGCCAGCTTCAACAATGTGTCAGAGGAAACACCGTCCAGCTGGAGACTGAAGTCAGCTTGCAGGCTCCCGGCCCACCACAAAGAGTCGCTAGTGCGCAATGGGACAAGAAAATCCCGGCCAGCCAAACCCTCCCTTAACCCGGACAACGCTTAGCCAATCGTGCGCCGCATCATGGGTGTATTGGTCACGAACCCGGGTCTATAGTGATGTCTCAAGCACTGCGATGCCTTAGACCGCCGTGACACTCGGGAGGCTCCCGTGTTTAGATTTTTTATGTTTTTTAAAGCTGCATGATGCGACTCTAATGATGATACGGAAAATTTCTCAAATTTCCCGGCGGCAACCCTTTATATGGCTGTAATGCCTCGTAAAAACTCATGCCTTTTGTGGCCAGTGGCCATTATGCCCTTGGGCTGAGTATGTCATCTTAATTATTATTATTATTTTTTTATTTTTTTTATTTTTTTATAGTAATATAATTATAATAATTATAATTCACTTCTCTGGGCTTCATGCTCCGAAGCACATCTCAATCACACGGCTCTCTTAGATATCTCAATTCTTCTTAGCCCTTCAGGTGATAGGGTCCTTCTCACAGGCTACAAGTGAAGACAAACACATCGGGGACTTATCTGTGCGCGTCCTTATCAAATTCCGAGGCACATATTGATGTAGTTGGAAGAACTGTCCACATTTACTCTTCAGCCAGCAAGATGAGTAGGCCTAACAAACAGCAAGAGCACTAGCCTATGTCAATCTACTACTCCCCATAGACCTATTCTGTTCTGTGCGATATATAAATAAATAAATATTCCAATCATAGTCTGAGACAGTTGTGGTATGCGATAAATCCCAAATTAATACAACCACTAGCATCAATTTTTTTTAAAGCAATGAGGCTGACGCAACATATCAGAATGCTTAGGTTAAGGGCTTGTAAGTAAGCATTTCACAGTAAGATAGTATTTGGCGCATGTGACAAATTAAAGTTGATTTGATCATGCACCCGTCTCGAAATGTGGGCAGGGGAAGAAAATACATAATTTGTGCACTTAAATAGCGAATGGTGGCCGCTTTTCCAATAGTTAATTTTCATTGTTAGCCAGGTAGGCTATACTCATGTTGTAAAGGGAAGCAATGTGCTTGATATTAGGAACGTTGAGGAAAGCTGATGGGATCCTCCTCTTTTTAATAGAGGCCATCACTCAGTTTTCTCCCACAATTTCATAGCCTATAGAAATGTTGCACAACATGAGCTCATGTTTGATTATATTTTCAATTACATTTGCATTGATGTCAGAGTGATTAGAGGGACAATAGATTGCTGAGTAGCAGGCAGTTAGAAAGTTTGTTGGTTACTAATGACCATCAGCAGCATCGAAGCTTGGAGAATCCTAATTATCGTGACTAAACGGTCACATGGAATTTGACAAGCCTCATGACTGGCTGTGTGGCAGTAATACGGTCACCGTAACAGCCCTATGTGTGACAGATTACCTGTGACAGTCAGGGAGACAGGTGAGCCAGCAAACTTTCCTCCAGATGTTATTATTCTGAACCTGTACCCAGCAGAGTCACTCAATCTCAGGTCTGTGATTCTCAGGGTACCCTCACTCTTCTTATCCCCAAGGTACTCTATATGACCCTCATACCCTGGCATCGAGTTCAGATCTTCAGGATCCATATCGGACTCCCATTTAGTAAACCAGAAAGTTGTTTTGATCTCATGGTAACTGGGATATGTGTAAGAGCAGGATATGTCCACTGTTGACCCCTTGAAGGAACAGATACTCTGATGGGTGTAAGTCACAATCCAACAGTTCTTACCTGAAATACAAAAAGACAACAAAACACCTTACATAAATCTTTCATTGCAATACCGATACACTTATGTTGTTACAATAATTACAGTAGTGAGAACCATAAAGATATGCTGTCAAAGTAACCATGAAGTGACTACCCTTTCAGTGATGTAGTTTTTAAACATAAAAATAAATACAAATTAATGGGTGTTCAATGTGCCAACACATTTAGCAAAGGTCTTCATAAAAGGTATCTGGTAGAAGTAAATTCACCCCAAAAAATGAATATAATTGAATATATCTTATGAATTTGATATACAATCTTGAAGCACTTCCAACACGGCGTGGGAAAAGATACGGAACTAAAGCAGAAGTGGATGGCACATTAACAGCAAATATAATTAGAATCATCTCACAACCGGAAAAAACATTTTATTTGTATGAAAATTGTATTAAAAAATCCACACTCACACACTGCAGGAGAGAGGAGATCCTCATGGCCTTTTACAGCACAGGAGTAACTGTCTGCATCACTAAAGGAGTCTGAGTGCAGGCTGGAAGTGTCCTCCTTCACTTTGAGTCCGTTCTTGTACCAGATGTAGGTGGGGTTGTCAGTCAGAGTACAGGTGGTGATACAGGTCAATGTCATATCCTGATGTCCACCAGTCACCTTCACCTGAAAACCTGAAGAAAAACAATATCACTGTAAATCCCTTTACTGATTTATCACTCTAATACTAATAAGGAAGATATCCTGTTATACAGACATAAATACAAACCAAGACCATTTTCCTGAACTAAATGGAATTCAACAGTTTAGCTATATTGAATGCAACTGTACCTGTGACAGACAGAGAGACTCCAGGACTTCCAACGTATCTCCCTCCTTCAGTTAATAATCTGATCTTGTACTCAGCAGAGTCACTCTCTCTCAGGTCTGTGATTCTCAGGCGTTGACCATTCTTCTTATCCCCATGATACTCCAGACGACCTGCATACTCTGGGTCCTGAGCTAGACTGTCAGGCTCTTTACCAGTCCCCAATTCAGTGAACCAGAAGGCTGTTGTGACTGTACCACTGGGATATGTGTAAGTGCAGGACATCTGCACTGTTGACCCCTTCAAGACACAGATACTATTCTTGGTGTAAATCACACTCCATCCATTCTGACCCAGTACCACTGAAAAAGTCACGCAACACAATTGTATCAAAATTAAGCCAAGGTCTGTTGGCAAAGACTAAGGGGCAGATTGAGAGGTAACAGATCAATGTGTGCCATGCTACTATAGCTTGTGAGGCTTGGCCTACCGTAAAACTTCAATTAGTTTGGGCGTTTAATTGCCTGTAAATAACTGAACACACCAGCACTTATTACAGACAGGCTTTTACTTGAGCCAGGCATCTCCTTAATGCCCACAGCTTTCAATCATTTGCATTGTTAATAGTTTAATTCCAGGATTCACTTCCAGCATTTTAATACATTACGTTTCTTAATTTCCTTCACTAACGTGTTTAGGGACAGATCACAATTTACTGGGGGGTCCAAAATAGTGGAGGGTTATCAAACTTTTTGTTATTGCTTTGGGGAGGGTTGTGTGTTTTTGTATTGGCCACAAGGCAGGGTAGTGTGTTGTTTCTCTGGTTTACATTTGTTATTTTGCAGGTGTACTACAGTTAAAGTCGGAAGTTTACATACACCTTAGCCAAATACCATTGAACTCAGTTTCACAATTCCTGACATTTAATCCTAGTAAAAATTCCCTGTCTTAGGGCAGCTAGGATCCCCACATTATTTTTAGGGTCTTAGGGGGAGGCTTGCAAGCCATAGAACACCATCCCAACCATGAGGCACGGGGGTAGCAGCATAATGTTGTGGGGGTGCTTTGCTGCAGGAGGAACTTGTGCACTTCACAAAATAGATGGGATCATTAGGAGGAAAATGATGTGGATTTATTGAAGCAACATCTCAGGACATCAGTCAGGGAGTTAAAGCTTGGTCACAAATGGGTCTTCAAATGGACAATGACCCCAAGCATACTTCCAAAGCTGTGGCAAAATGGCTTAAGGACAACAAAGTCAAGGTATTGGAGTGGCCGTCACAAAGCCCTGACCAAAATTCACCCAACTTATTGTGGGAAGCTTGTGGAAGGCTACCCGAAATGTTTGACCCAAGTTAAACAATTTAAAGGCAATGCTATCAAATACTAATTGAGTGTATGTAAACTTCTGACTGTCACGAATATTACCGAAGGTGACTCCCCTTCTGGTTCGGGTGGCGCTCGGCGCTCGTCGTCGCCGGTCTACTAGCTGCCACCGATCCATTGTTCTGTGTTCGTTTGGTTTTGTCTAATTGGTTGTTAGGGTGGGGTTATTTAAGTTAGTTCAGCCCACTTCTGTTTGTGTGGGCTTGTTCATCTGTGTGTGTTAGAGTGGTTAGTGTTTTGCATTTTCAGTTTTTTTCGCTGTCCTTTATTTTTTCACATTTGTTGTTCGCCTGATTTTTGTTCTTGTGATTTTCTGGACATTAAAGCGTGTTTTTCCCGTATCCTTTGCTCTCTGCGCCTGACTCCACACCTATTCATTCATTTACCGTTACACTGACCCACTTGGAATGTGATAAAAGATATAAAAGCTGAAATAATTTCCTCTATTATTCTGACATTTCACATTGTTAAAATAAAGTGGTGATCCTAACTGACCTAAGACAGGGACTTTTTACTAGGATTAAATGTTAGGAATTGTGAAAGACTGAGTTTAAATGTATTTGGCTAAGGCGTATGTAAACTTCTGACTTTAACTGTATATTTAACATGACTCAAGATTCAAGACTTCTTGCTTTTCAGCTAAAATTATTCTACAGAATTCTTGCCACCAGCAAAATGTTGAATATTTGGGGCATTCCATTATCGTAGCTCTTCAGATTTTGCTGTGTGGATACAAAAATCAATAGACCATTTGTTCTGGTATTGCCCTCAGGTAGCCTGTTGCTGGTCCCAGGTTCAGGAATGGCCGAAAAAGCATAACATGAATCTAGATATAGCATTGTTGGGAGATCTGGAGAGATCTGGTCAGTAATACTAATACTCTTACGAATCAACTCGCAATCTGTGGATTCTATTTGATTACATATATTCAAATTGTATGTTAAACATCACAGCATAGTTGAAAGATAGATGTAGAAATGTAGAAATCCAGAGTGTGGGCAGCAGAGAAAGGTGGGATGGGCTGAGGGAAACAGAGTTGGGATGTAGAACTCCAGAGTGTGGGCAGCAGAGAAAGGTGGGATGGGCTGAGGGAAACAGAGTTGGGATGTAGAACTCCAGAGTGTGGGCAGCAGAGAAAGGTGGGATGGGCTGAGGGAAACAGAGTTGGGATGTAGAACTCCAGAGTGTGGGCAGCAGAGAAAGGTGGGATGGGCTGAGGGAAACAGAGTTGGGATGTAGAACTCCAGAGTGTGGGCAGCAGAGAAAGGTGGGATGGGCTGAGGGAAACAGAGTTGGGATGTAGAACTCCAGAGTGTGGGCAGCAGAGAAAGGTGGGATGGGCTGAGGGAAACAGAGTTGGGATGTAGAACTCCAGAGTGTGGGCAGCAGAGAAAGGTGGGATGGGCTGAGGGAAACAGAGTAGGGATGTAGAACTCCAGAGTGTGGGCAGCAGAGCAAGGTGGGATGGGCTGAGGGAAACAGAGTTGGGATGTGGGAGTGGAGTTGCTGGGTGGGGGATAGAATGACGGTCAAAGATAAAAGTAAAAAATTAAGTCAAAATAAACAAACAAAACATGTTTGAATGACACTGAGGGGCAACGCTGTTACATCCAATGCTTGTTTTGAGTGAGGATGGTTGAGGGGCACCTCACAGGGAACTGCAGAGGGGGGGATCTTTGATGGTTGGGAGCTTGGGCCGGTGGCCAAAAGGTTGTAGGTTCTGGGCCCTGATTTGACTTTGTATCAACGTGGGCGTAGCACTTGACCTTTGTTGCTCTGCATAGCATTGTCTGCTAGATGACTGACTGTAAATGTTTTGTCCACTTTGTCACCATAGCTGCTGAGTTGAGTGTGAATGGAAACCACAGATAAGCATCACTCAGTGAGGTGTGAAAGATAACTATTTAAAGTGAAGTGGAGACTCCTAACAGAACACACCAGTATAACATTATGATTCATAACCTTTTAGAAATGTCTGTAGATTGATAAACAGAGCAACTAAAAGATAAGAATGAGACCATACCTGCTACAGACCAGAGAAAGACCACCAACACACTTCCTGCTGTTCTCAAGGACATTGTTGCATCTCCCACCCTGCAGTCTTAGAAACATAAACAACAACTCACTCTATAGCTGGTGAATAACTCCACCTGATACATTGAAGTAGAAACTGTAAATGGGGTACAGGACCTCATTACTGAAAATAAACCAGGCTCATATTGTGTTGTGTTGTATTGTGCTAAATGGTTGTCTATGTGAATACTGTCTGTCTGTCTGTCTGTCTGTCTGTCTGTCTGTCTGTCTGTCTGTCTGTCTGTCTGTCTGTCTGTCTGTCTGTCTGTCTGTCTGTCTGTCTGTCTGTCTGTGAAGTGTTGCATGTCTGTCTACATCTGTCTATTTAATCTGACATGCTGTATGATGCAAAAATAAATTCCTAATGTATACAATGGTTATCATTATCATCACCAACATCATCACCATCACCATTATTGAACAGGTCTGTAGAACTGCAAACACATATTTATACATTGATTGTTCTGAAGCTGTTTTATTCTCAGAACCCCAAATATAGGAGGATAAATGTTCAGTCCTCTACAGTCCATCAAGCTGTACAGCAGCCTAAAGACTGACCACCAGGTTCAATGATAGCACCTATCCTCAAGCTGTGAGGCTAAACAGCAAGTGACACACACACACACACTCTGTAGTTAGGGCCCATAAGGCCCAGGGAGTCTGTATCAAAGTCTATAGAGCTGGTAATTATGGATGCAGAAAAGTTAAAACACATCCTACTGCTTCATTCACACACGCACACTGAGCAGAGATACAAATGTTTGTTTTTCATGTCTATTTTAACCTGGTTAATCATCTCATCACTATGTAGATCAACACTCCTACACTGAGACACTTTATGAATACTGACCCTGATGTAACAACCAAAACACAGCTCAAAACATAACAAGAAGTCAAATGATACATTAGCCTCAAGAATGACGAATGACTAAAAACAAATTACCCAAAACTATATTTCAAGATATTGTCAAGAGTACTTACAGAGTGAAGTGAAGGGGAGAGGTCTTGTACAGTGAGTTAACTTACTGGTATTGAGTGGGAACTGCTAGTAGGTGTCAGTTCTGTGGTTGATACATATTTATAGTAGTCAGAACACAAGTAGCTGATACAGAACTGTCCTTTCTTCCTCTTTAAGACATTAACATGCATGAGGACCAGAACAGCATGTCAGAACGGAGGTTACTGTATTAGAGGGGACCCTACATTTTTAAAATGGACAAAATGTCCCTCATTTCCACTTTTCATTAAATACAGAACCATGTTAACAATATGTTGACTATTCTATATGGAATGTTTATAATATCTTAGAATGTGTTGCCTTGTCCCTCTGAGTTCTACATGGAACAGGTCAAAGTTCCATTTGGTCAGTTCCATGATGTCATTCATTATATTCTACAAACACATTCAATTTACTCTCCTCATCAGCTTCATCAAAGTACAACTGAAGGTTCCAGTGTTCTAGACTAGAGCTCCTCCTACTGGCATCTCAACATTACTGCACCATCCCAATAATAATGTCATCCATAATGTTGGGCTAATAACAACATTACAAACTGACAATACATCAGATAGAAAGGTGAAACACAACACTGGCTATTTGATAAAGTCACATTTAAGCAAACAAACACTGATGTCTGTAGTAGTACAACATGACTATCATATTATGTTACACTGTTGACCCTTGTGTACAGTACTGGTAGTAGCATTAGTTAGCAGAGGAATCAGTATCATCACCATAGTCTGCTGTGTTGACTGCTGCTGTCTATATACTGTATAGTCTAATGTAGCATGTTGTCCATATATAGTTTAATGTTGGATTAGATGGCCAGACTGAATTTACGAACGCACCCCAAATTGTTACTTGCGTAGTGAAGTCTTTTGTTAAGACATGTAGCTAGCAACCTAGGGAACCAATGAAACATAATCCCAACTCATGACTTTACAACCCTGCATGCATCTGCAGGTAGCTAACCAACCAGGTCCAATGTTAGCTAGCTAACATTCGGCTATAGCTGGCCAAGCAAATGTATCTGAGATACAAATAATAAGATCATACAGTTTGCTAGCCCACCATAATTTGCAAATAAATTCATAAAAAATCCTACAATGTGATTTTCTGGAAATGTTCTCTCATTTTGTCTGTCATAGTTGAAGTGTACTTATGATGAAAATTACAGGCCTCTCATCTTTTTTAAGTGGGATTGCTGGCTGACTAAATTGCTGGCTGACTAAATACTTTTTTGTCCCACTGTATAGTCTAATATAGGATGTTGTTCATATACTATTCTGTGAATATAAAGTGCTACAATATAATGTCCACATAAATATCTCTGATATGGTTCAGGCAGTAGAGGTCTATGGATGACAGGAAGGTGATGCTGGCAGTACATAGAAACAAGAAGTAGCCTACTGTAAGTGTGAATTCTGTGGTTGACACATTTTAATAGTAGCCCAGTCAAGGCGTTAAGACATTAACATGCATAAACAACATGTCAAATAGTTGCCTTTGAGAAGTGGGCCATACATTTTTAGAGGCAAAATGTGACCAAATCCCATCAATCCTCATCAACTGCTACTGAAGGTTCCACTGAAGGTAATACTACTCCTAAACACAACCCACCATCACTGTGTCTCATGTTAATACTACTCCTAAACACAACCCACCATCACTGTGTCTCATGTTAATACTACTCCTAAACACAACCCACCATCAATGTGTCTCATGTTAATACTACTCCTAAACACAACCCACCATCACTGTGTCTCATGTTAATACTACTCCTAAACACAACCCACCATCACTGTGTCTCATGTTAATACTACTCCTAAACACAACCCACCATCACTGTGTCTCATGTTAATACTACAAACACAACCCACCATCACTGTGTCTCATGTTAATACTACTCCTAACCACAACCCACACACAAACAAAGCATGCACATGAATAAACTGAACTAAACTTAACACATCAACATAGTCCAGGGCCGATATTCAGAAAGTGTATTAGAGTAGGAGTGCTGTTCTAGGATCAGTTTATTCTTTTAGATCATAATTATTTGTATGAGGTGAACCTGATCCTAGATCAGCACTCCTATTCTGATACACTTTATGAATACTGGCCCTGATGTAACAACCAAAACACCAGCTCAAAACATTACAAAAAGTAAACGATACAGTAAGTCTTACCCTCAAATATATGATATATTACAAGAAAAACATGACAATCAATATTTCAAGATATTGTCAAGAGTACTTACAGAGTGAAGTGAAGAGGAGAGGTCTTGAACAGTTAGTCAACTTACTGTCACTGAATGGAAACAAGAAGTAGTCTACTGTAAGTGTTAGTAGAAGCAGGCGTAGCCTATGTGTGAGATCTGTGGTTGATACATTTTAAAAGTAGCCTTATCAGGGTGTTAACCTGCAGGAACAGCATGTCACAATTTTTATTTTACCTTTATTTTACTAGGCAAGTCAGTTAAGAACAAATTCTTATTTTACTAGGAACTGCCTGTTCAGGGGCAGAATGACAGATTTGTACCTTGTCAGCTTGGGGATTCGAACTTGCAACATTCCGGTTACTAGTCCAACGCTCGAACCACTATGCTACCCTGCCGCCCCAAGGATGTTGCTGTATCGAAATAGAAAATGGACAAAAGTCAGCATATTTGCATTTCTTTCTTTGAGGAGTGGGCCTACATTTTTAAAAGACCCATCATTCCCATCACTCCTCATCAGCTGCATCAATGTGCAACTGAAAGTAGACTATATAGTATGTCTGGCTCCAGTGGTCTAGAGCACTCCCTACTGGCATCTCAACATTACTGCAGACTACAGTCTCCATGTCTCTATCATATCCTCATTCACTTGGTTCAATAACAAACTGGCAATAAGGGGCATGAGAGTTCCCCATTCTCCACCCTTTCCCAAGTGTGCAAGGGCACACTTCCCATCATGGAATTGGTGTGAACATTGACTGGCTTGAGTTTCCATCTTTGTTAGCTAAATCCATGTGAAAAAAGTATGCAAGTGCACGCTTCAGGAAGGGTGGAGAATTGGGATGCTGGCAGACAGGGCTGTGGCCAGGGGGCAGAGAATAAGAGATGAAGCTGAAATCTTTGCCAAGGAACAGGAAACCGGATGAGGGATTCACATTTAATCAATGCTGTTGTTTTTCCTTGATTGGTCCTGAATTAAGATTCAAACAATCCAATCAGAGCGAAATATGCAAATCTGTGCCGCTCAGCCCGCCTATTTTTTATATCGGGACAATTTGAGAAGTAGTGAGCGGAGTCAGAGGATGCTGAGTAACGTGACCCACCTTATCGAACTCCAGGGGGCTGAGTTCTCCCTGCTGCTGAGGGATGAGGGTGGCTCCAAGACCCCCAAGGAGGCTGGAGGGGGGAGCAGAGGGTGCTTCTTCAACTTCCTCAAACACAAAGGTGAGAGGTCATCAACCAGAGGTGTGTATTCACACACACGATCAAACCTCTTCTCAAGCACCGACACTTTCACCTCAAAGTATCAGATACCATCCTGCCCTTTTCAATTATTTTTAAACAAACTTCACCCCACAATATTTAACACTGGCTAACAAAAAGTAAAAATCGATAGCATTGAATTCCACAGTTGATATCACTGGCACTGTCACACCATACCTATGACCAATGATACACATATTGAACTGTTTGTCTGCCTGCCTGCCAGTCTGGGATGTGTCAAATTGTATATGTGTGCCTTTCAGGGGTGAATGGAAAAGGGGATCATGTTCCTATTATTTTCTACACTGTAAATGATTACATCACTTAGTTCAAATATATGGGTCTATATAGAGCGTTTTGTCAAACTTGTTGTGTTCAGGTCTTCTTGGTTCTGGGTTTGTTGTGTTCAGGTCTTCTTGGTTCTGGGTTTGTTGACTGTGCTTTTGAGAACAGGGGGATCAACCAGGGGGTTCAACCACAGGCCTGGAGAAAAGAAACATCCATTAAACTGAATGAGAGTCCATACTCCCTTATAGTGGACTACTTTGACCAGTAGTGAACTAAATAGAGAATAGGGTGCCATTTGGATTGCAGGCAGAACAGTTCCTTAAAACCAACATCACTTCTTCATTATAGGCATGTCATAGTAATTGATCTTGAGATGTCCATTGTACAGTTTGTAGTTTCAAGAAATGCCATTTGGCCTGAAGAATACTCCTGGAACTTTTTAGACATTAAAACTGCAACTTTTCAAAATGGCCACTGTTACACCATAGTATGAATTCAATGAAATGTCATTTAACTTTAATAATGCTTCTTCAACCCTTCAGATAGTGAAGGAGGGAGTCATCCTCCTCATCCCCCAGTAGCAGGGAGAACTCAGCCCCCGGGAGGTCGATAAGGTGGGCTTTTGCATATTGATCACATCAACGTCTACTCCTCCAATAAGCAGCAACATATGAATGACCTTGATGCTGTCTGTGTGTTTCACATTGTTCTAGCGTTGACTCCATGTTGTAATGGTGGAATATGCTCACCGGGTGGCAGCACTGGGGTGGCTGAATTTCACAGCAGCGTACTGGACATCCACATGCCTCAACCCCAGGAACAGGACGAAGTCCAGAGGCACTTCCTGGTTTTTGGAGCGATAGAATTTAACGCTGGCGTAGTCCCCCTGATGGAGAGAGAGAACAGACAACATAAATAGAACTGGGGACAGAGAGCAAGAAGAGTGGATGTTTCCCACAAAGCAATAAAAAAATGATCTTACATCTGTTTGAACAGACTCACCTGTCCGTTGTTGTAATGGCTGTCATGGGAAGAAGGTGAGGACCAATGCACAGCGTGGTACATGTTCATCTTATATAATGAAAACTGAACAACAAAACAACAACCGAAACAGTTCTGTCTAGTGCAGCCACACAAAAGACAGAAATCAACCACCCACAAAACACAATAGAAAACAGGCTACCTAAATATGGTTCTCAATCAGGGACAACGATTGACGGTTGCGTCTGATTGAGAACCATACCAGGCCAAACACAGAAATAGCAAATCATAGAAAAACTAACATAGACAACCCACCCAACTCACGCCCTGACTATACTAAAACAAAAGACAAAATAAAGGAACTAAGGTCAGAACGTGACAGTTGTCTACCGTGTCTCTTGTGTCAGAGATGGATTTGGAGAACTAACTATTTTGTAAACAAATGAATTAATATATGAATAAATCATTGTTAATACAACGGAATAATTTTTTGAAAGATGCTTTTTCACTTCTCACCATAACCACATGAAGCCAGAGAGACGGAATATGTGAACCAGAACAACCACTGTGACTCCAACAGCTGATAACTGATGTTTGTGTCACGCCCTGATCTGTTTCACCTGTTCCTGTGATTGTCTCCACCCCCTCTAGGTGTCGCTTACTTTCCCCAGTGTATGTATCCCTGTGTTTCCTGTCTCTCTGTGCCAGTTTGTCTTGTATGTTTAAATCGAGTCAACCAGTGTGTTTTTCCCATACTCCTTTTGCTACTCTCCTTTTTCTAGTCCTCCCGGTTTTGACCCTTGCCTGTTCTGGACTCTGTACCCGCCTGCCTGACCATTCTGCCTGCCTTGACCACGAGTCTGTCTGCCACTCGGTACCTTCTGGACTCTGATCTGGTTTTGACCTTTGAGCCTGTCCACGACCATTCTCTTGCCTACCCCTTCTGGATTATTAAACATCTTAAACACCAACCATCTGCCTCCTGTTTCTGGTATCTGGGTCTCGCCTTGTGTCATGATCGTTTGGTTGCCTAACAGACACAGCAAAACAGAAGATATGAGTACATGTTATTACAAACTGAAAATGAATATATTGCAACACAGGACAATAATGTAATACTTGTATATAAACACCCCCATTCTATCCAAGCCTCCTGTTCCCTTTTAAAGTAGGGAGACAGTCCCTCACCCACTTCTTTAATCTTTGTATTCCCTATTCTCCTCTTCTTCCCTCTGTCATATCTGGACGGTGCATGGTGGCCATGGTGGTCAGTGTTGTTAGGGTTGCCATGGTTTCCTGTCTCTTCTTCTCTGGTCAGGCTTCTGTTTGCCAGCAGCATACCACCCTCCATCCCACTGCTGGCTTGCCTCTGAAGCTAAACAAGGTTGGTCCTGGTCTGGCCCTGGATAGGAGACCAGAACGCTGATGGAAGTGGTGTTGGAGGGGTGGTAGGAGGACTTTCCTCTGGTCTAAAAAAACTATATCCCAAATGCCCTGTGTGGTTGTGGTCTTTTAGAAGGGATGTTACACTGGTTTCCTCTAAGTGTTTTTGTGTATGCTTTCACCTGCCTGCCTAGATGGAACTTCTGAAGAAGGAACATATTTATTTCTACAATTTCCAAAAGATAACCAAACAAAAATGTATTTACTTTTTACGAGACGTGTTTGTTTATTAGTTGCACAATTTAAAACTTATTTGCATTTGTTTTTACTTATACTTGTATGTTGACTTCTCCATTGATGTTGATGTTGTTTTTAAGTTTTCGCAGACTTTTCTTAGCGGATGTACAATTATGGGGAGTGTCAGGCCCCGGAGTGGACATAATGGCACACTTGCAATCTTGACTAAAAACGAGGGCTGAGGGGCTTACGTTGCAAACTTGCCTTGCTTGGCTAATAATTTGGACCGCCCTCCAAGATGGCGACGGGGATTCCCCAAGGGCATAAGGCGAGGGTAAGTGGAAGTAGGTGTGTCTTTTATGAGTTTGAACCGCAGCCTATGCATCTGTTCTACAACATCATTCAGTGACACTTACGGTGGGTGTGGCCTAACAGAAGGGTCGCCCATATTGACCTCCACTGCCCCCCCCCCCCGCAGCTCAATCCCAAAAACAGACTCAGTGGGGCTGTCAGGGGGGTAAAAGATACATCTCCAAGGGATCTCCACTTTCCCATCCACTCCTAGGGGTGTATGACAAAATAAGTACCAAAGAGAACCTACCTGGGAAGGTCAGACAACAGTTAGAGGGTCAAGAGCCACGCCATGTTGGAGACCATAGCACTCATTCTATATGACATCACATTCTTACTGAACAATGATGTAATCTATTCTCTAACTACTAGTTTGACAACATTTTGGACTGTTATTTCTTCTAAGGACAAAAGGCTTTAAATCAAGCTTTAATCTCACTGTATGTACTGTAGTCACTGTACGTACTGTAGTTACTGTGTGTACTGTAGTCACTGTATGTACTGTAGTCACTGTACGTACTGCAGTTGCTGTATGTACTGTAGTTACTGTATGTAGTTACTGTATGTACTGTAGTCACTGTATGTACTGTAGATAATGTATGTACTGTAGTCACTGTATGTACTGCAGCTACTGTATGTACTGTAGTCACTGTATGTACTGTAGTTACTGTATGTACTGTAGTCACTGTATGTACTGCAGTTACTGTAGGTACTGTATGTACTGTACTGACGGCCCTGAATTTTTCTGAACCGTCTCACCTCTCATTCCAATAAGACACTTTCCCTTTAATTCCCAATTAAATAGCCAGCATCAGCTGGGCTAAGGTGGGGTTGTGATGGAGACGTGATCATATAACATGTAAGCCACCAAGAGAAGATGTAAATTAGTATAGATTAGTATATTACACTGACATGATGAACCATGTATTACAGAGATGATGTAAATTAGCAGAGATTAGTACATTATACTGACTGTAGAACCATGTATTAGAGAGATTATGTAAATTAGTAGAGATTAGTATATTACACTGACATGTAGAACCATGTATTAGAGAGATTATGTAAATTAGTAGAGATTAGTATATTACAGTGACATGTAGAACCATGTATTACAGAGATGATATCAATGACTTTCACTGTAGATATATCAACACCCCATGTACTCACATCTGACAGTGAGAGTCTCTTCTGGAGAGAGGATTCTCTCTAAGCCTTCTACAACACAGGAGTATTTCCCTGCATCCTCACTGCTGACTGGGTATACGATCCGGCTGTGAGGCTTTTTCCACAACATTATTCACCAGCTTAAGACGTTATACTTCAATGTATCAGGTGGAGTTATTCACCAGCTATAGAGTGAGTTGTTGTTTATGTTTCTAAGACTGCAGGGTGGGAGATGCAACAAGGGCATTGAGAACAGCAGGAAGTGTGTTGGTGGTCTTTCTCTGGTCTGTAGCAGGTATGGTCTCATTCATATATTTTCGTTGCTCTGTTTAACAATCTAAAAACATTTCTAAAAGACTAAAAATCCTAATGTTATTCCGATGTCTCCTCTTCACTTTAAATAGTTATATTTCAAACCTCACTGAGGTTTCATTCACACTTCTGCACATCAGCAGCAGGAGCTGAATAAGAATGTTGTCAACCACAAGCAAGTTGTTCCATTTCAATTCCACTCAATTCAGGAAGTAGATTGAAATTCTAATTCCAATTATCTTCAAATCTTTTCAATGAGTGAAAATGTAGAATTGGAATTTGGTTTACTTTCTGAATTGACTGGAATTGACATGGGATTGAACCCAATGGTAACAATTTATTTGACACAGTGTCATAGCAAGCTATGACTTTTTCATGACCATGTCACAATATGTCATAACAGCTGACATAACGTATCATAACCTGTCATAATATGGTCATAACACTCTCAAGACCTATATACTTACACCTGCTGTGACATATATTGTGTTATTTTATGGCTGATTATGAGTGTCAAAACCCACCTTTATTTAAATGTGTTTTTTCCCTGCCAAGAAGTTACATTTCGTTTGAAAGTTTGTCATGAATTATTTACAGTTGTCACACCCTGACCATAGTTTACTTTGTATGTTTCTATGTTTGGTTGGTCAGGGTGTGATCTGAGTGGGCATTCTATGCTGGATGTCTTGTTTGTCTATTTCTATGTCTGGCCTGATATGGTTCTCAATCAGAGGCAGGTGTTAGTCATTGTCTCTGATTGGGAACTATATTTAGGTAGCCTGGGTTTCACTGTGTGTTTGTGGGTGATTGTTCCTGTCTCTGTGTTTTGCACCAGATAGGGCTGTTTTCGGTTTTCGTACGTTTGTTATTTTGTTAGTTTTATTGTGTATAGTTTCCTTATTAAATAAAATGAATCACAACTACGCTGCATTTTGGTCGGCTCCTCCTTCCCACAACGAAAGC
The DNA here is from genome assembly GCF_036934945.1 of Oncorhynchus masou masou. Lineage (NCBI taxonomy): Eukaryota > Metazoa > Chordata > Actinopteri > Salmoniformes > Salmonidae > Oncorhynchus > Oncorhynchus masou. The sequence goes on from NW_027010107.1 coordinate 32,813, forward strand.
CGTGACAGAATCACCCACCACAACAGGACCAAGCGGAGTGGTAACAGGCAAAAGCAACAGCAGGAGCAACATAAAGAGGAATGGACATGGGAGGACGAGTTGTTTGGAGAAGGACCCTGGGATCAGCCTGGAGAATATCGCCGCCCCAAAGAAGAACTGGAGGCGGGGAGAGCTGAGAGGCGCTGGTATGAGGAGAAGCAACAGCGGCAGCAGGAGCAACAATATCGGGACTACACTACTTGGGATGAAATAGACAGGTGGGCGGTTGACCCAGGGAGAGTGCCGGAGCCCGCCTGGGATTCACTGGAGCAGTGCGAAGAGGGTTATAGGAGAATGGAGATGGCGAAGCAAGCACGGCGGCGCGGAAGGAAGCCCGAGAGTCAGCCCCAAAAATGTATTGGGGGGGCTCACAGGGAGTAGGGCAACGCCAGGTAGGAGACCTGTGCAAACTTCTGCTTACCGGGGGCTAAAGAGACCGGGCAGGCACCGTGTTATGCTGTGGAGCGCACGGTGTCTCCAGTGCGGGTGCATAGCCCGGTGCGGTACATACCAGCTCCTCGTATTGGCCGGGCGAGTGGCATCGAGCCAGGTAAGGTTGGGCAGGCTCGGTGCTCAAGAGCTCCAGTGCGCCTGCACGGTCCGGTCTATCCAGTGCCCCCTCCACACATCAGTCCTCCGGTGGCAGCTCTCCGCACCAGGCTTCCTGTGCGTGTCCTCGGCCCAGTACCACCAGTGCCAGCACCACGCATCACGCACCACGCACCTCTACAGCGTTGCCGGAGTCTCCTGCTTGTTTAGCGCAGCCAGAGCTGCCAGCCTGCATGGAGCAGCCAGAGCTGCCAGCCTGCATGGAGCAGCCAGAGCTGCAAGTCTGCATGGAGCAGCCAGAGCTGCAAGTCTGCATGGAGCAGCCAGAGCTGCCAGTCTGCAAGAAGCCGCCAGAGCTGCCAATCTGCATGGAGCAGCCAGAGCCGCCAGTCAGCATGGAGCAGCCAGAGCCGTCAGTCTGCCAGGATCCGCCAGTCGACCAGACTCTTCCAGATCTGCCAGTCGACCAGACTCTTCCAGATCTGCCAGTCGACCAGACTCTTCCAGATCTGCCAGTCAACCAGACTCTTCCAGATCTGCCAGTCAGCCAGACTCTTCCAGATCCACCAGTCTGCCAGACTCTTCCAGATCCACCAGTCAGCCAGACACTTCCAGATCCGCCAGTCAGCCAGGATCTGCCAGAGCCTTCCTCCTCTCCTGTGCTGCTGGAGTCTCCCGCCTGTCCGGCGCTGCTGCCGGAGTCTCCCGCCTGTCCGGCGCTGCTGCCGGAGTCTCCCGCCTGTCCGGCGCTGCTGCCGGAGTCTGAAGAGCCCCTCTGTCCCGCGGCTGCCCCTCTGTCCCGAGCTGCCCCTCTGTCCCGAGATGCCCCTCTGTCCCATGTTATTAAGTAGGGTTGCCTTGGCTAGGAGGTCACGGAAGCGGACAAGGTGGGGGAAGGCTACGGTGAAGTGGGGGCCATGTCCAGCACCAGAGCCGGCACCGCGGACAGATGCCCACCCAGACCCTCCCTGATAGGTTCAGGTTTGCGGCCGGAGTCCGCACCTTGGGGGGGGGTACTGTCACACCATGACCATAGTTTACTTTGTATGTTTCTATGTTTGGTTGGTCAGGGTGTGATCTGAGTGGGCATTCTGTGTTGGATGTCTTGTTTGTCTATTTCTATGTCTGGCCTGATATGGTTCTCAATCAGAGGCAGGTGTTCGTCATTGTCTCTGATTGGGAACCATATTTAGGTAGCCTGGGTTTCACTGTGTGTTTGTGGGTGTGTCACGCCTTGGTCTTAGTATTGTGTGTTTTAGTTTATTAGTTAGTCAGACCAGGGTGTGACATGGGGTTATGTATTGTTTTTTCGTATTGGGGTTTGTAGTGTTTGGGATTGTAGTTGATTAGGTGTGTGTGTGTGTTATATAGGTTGGCTGCCTGAGGCGGTTCTCAATCAGAGTCAGGTGCTTCTCGTTGTCGCTGATTGGGAACCGTATTTAGGTAGCCTGTATTTCGCTTTGCATTTCGTGGGTGATTGTTCCTGTCTCTGTGTTAGTTTCACCAGTCAGGCTGTATTAGGTTTCGTTCTGTTTGTTGTTTTTTTGTATTTATTCAAGTTATTCGTGTTAGTCCGTTCGTTTTGTCTTCACTTATTAAACATGAGTAACATACACGCTGCATTTCGGTCCGACTCTCCTTCAACAACAAAAGAACGCCGTTACAGGGTGATTGTTCCTGTCTCTGTGTTTTGCACCAGATAGGGCTGTTTTCGGTTTTCGTACGTTTGTTATTTTGTTAGTTTAATCGTGTATAGTTTCCTTATTAAATAAAATGAATCACAACTACGCTGCATTTTGGTCCGCTCCTCCTTCCCACAACGAAAGCCGTGACAAGTCATGTTTCTTTTCATCATATTTTAAAACCTCTTAAGGATCTGTCCCTTTTCTTCAATTTTCACCTAAAATGACAAACCCAAATCTGCCTGTAGCTCAGGTCCTGAAGCAAGGATATGCATATTCTTGGTACATTACCAT